>NC_057732.1:1925125-1950090 GCF_004010195.1 Chiloscyllium plagiosum | reverse complement strand
TTGTATAAGTTCTTCAGGGTAGATCAGATCTTTGGCCCAACTGCATTGAACTGCTTCACTGATCTTTCTTTCATCACAAAGTCAGAAGTGGGAACATTCACTGACATTCAATGCTCTTTGTATATTGTAGCAATCTGTATCTACATGCAGCAAGACCTAAACAACAATGAGGGCAGTGTTGAGAAAAAGGGAGAAATATTCATGTCAATCAAGTTGCAAGCAATGACAATCACCCACAAGACTGAAGTTAATCCATCTTTTCTTGGGTTCAGTGGCATTTCTATGTCTGAATTATCTGAATCACTTACCATCAATATCATGGGGGACAGTTGTCGACTCAGAGCTGGACAAATCAAAATCGTAACAAAGGCAGGTCAGAAGCTGCTTTTTCTGCAGTGAACCACTTACCCCTGACTTCTGAAGCCTATTGGGAGAAAGTGATGACTGCAGATGCCCACCAATACAAAGGCACAATTGAGGAGTGAGAGAGAATGCTTTCCATTTGCTTGGATAAGTGCATCTCCAAAAACATTGAAGATGTTGGATATCATTTAGAACAAAACAGCGACTGATTGTTTAACTGGTGATAGTATGCTATCCACTCATTCCCACAAAATACACAGTAGTAAACTGTGTACCATCAACAAGGTGCACCATACCAAATCTCTAAGGAATCTTCAACAGCAACTTCAAAATCCAAGGTCTCTACCGTTGAAAGATAAGAGGTGCAGACATACGGGAAAATAATCACCTGCAGGTTCCTCTCCAATCCATACATCACCCTGACTTGAAACAATATTGCTGTTGACTCATTGTTACTGGGTCAAAACTTGCAGCTGCATTCTTAACAGCACAATGTATGTATCTAAACCATACTGTCTACGGTGATTCAAGAAATGGCTAAACAGCATCATCGAGGCCAACTAAGGATAAGCAACAAATACAGTCTTTTCCACTGATGTTCACACATAAAAAGTATTATCTCAAAAGAGACCAATAACCTCAAAAGAAATCTGAGGTCCCAATTATTAAAAGTAGTTGTTATGAAGGACTTTAACTTCCAACATTGACTGGGAATACTATAGTTCAAGTAGTTTCAATGTGCGCAGTAGGGTTTTCTGACAATATATAAGACAGGCCAATAAGAGGTAATGCCATGTTGGATTTGGTACTGGGGAACGAACCCGGCCAGGTGTTAGATTTGGATGTAGGTGAGCACTTTGATAGTGACCACAATTTGGTTATGTTTACAATAACAATGGGCAGGGATAGGTATATACCACAGGGAAAGATGCATAACTGCTTGAAAACGAATTATGTTGCAATTAGGCAAGATTTAGGATGCATAGGATGGGGAGGGAAACTGCAGGGGATGGACACACTTGAAATGTGGCGCTTGTTCAAGGAACAGCTACTGTGGGTCCTTGATAAGTATGTACCTATCAGGCAGGGAGGTAGTTGTTGAGAGAGGGAGCATTGGTCGAACCTCTTGTCAAGAGAAAGAAGAAGGCTTATGTGAGGATGGGGCGTGAAGGCTCAGTTAGGGCGCTTGAGAGCTATAAGTCAGCCAGAAAAGATCTAAAGAGAAGGCTAAGAAGAGCCGGGGGAAACATGAAAAGCTGTTGGCGGATAGGATCAAGGAAAACCCTAAGGCCTTCTATATGTATATCAGGAATAAAAGAATGACCAGAGTAAGATTACGGCCAATCAAAGACAGTAGTGGGGAGTTGTGTGTGGAATCTGAGGACAGAGGGCAAGCGTCTAATGAATACTTTTCGTCAGTACTCACACTGGAAAAGGGCAATGTTAGTGAGAATAGAGAGATCCAGGCTACTAGATTAGATGGGATTGTGGTTGACAAGAGGAGGTTTTAGCAATTTTGGGAGATCTGAAAATAAGTAAGACCTCCCCGGGCCGGATGGGATTTATCCTTGGATTCTCAGGGAAGCCAGGGAGGAGAGTGCACAGCCTTTTACTTTGATCTTTATGTCATCATTGTCGACAGGAGTAGTGCTGGAGGACTGGAGGATAGCAAATGTTCCTTTGTTTCAGAAGGGGAGTCGGAACAACCCTGGTAATTATAGGCCAGTGAGCCTTACTTCGGTTGTAGGTAAGGTGTTAGATAAGGTTATAAGAGATAGGATTTCTAATCATCTGGGAAGAAATAATTTGATTAGGAATAGTCAACATGGTTCTGTGAAATGTAAGTGATGCCTAACTAACCTTATTGAGTTCTTTGCGAAAGTGACAAAATAGGTGGATGAAGCGGTTGATGTGGTGTATATGGACCTCAGTAAAGCGTTTGATAAGGTTCCACATGATAGGCTCTTGCACAAAATACGGAGTTTTGGGTTTGAGGATGATCTAGTGGTTTGGATCATAAATTGGCTAGCTGAAAGAAGACAGAGGGTGGTGGTTGTTGGGAAATGATCATCCTGGAGCTCAGTTTACCAGTGGTGTGCTGCAATGATCTGCTTTGGGGCCACTGCTCTTTGTCATTTTTATAAATGATCTGGATGTGGGCGTAGAAGAATGGTGTAGTAAATTTGCGGATGACGCTAAGGTAGGCAGAGTTGTGGATAGTGCTGAAGGATGTTGTGGGTTACAGAGGGACATAGTTAAGATGCAGAGCTGGGCTGAGAAGTGGCAAATGGAGTTTAAAGTGGAAAAGTATGAGGTAGTTCACTTCAGAAGAAGTAACAGGAATGCAGAGTACTGGGCTAATGTTAAAATTCTTGGCAGTGTACATGAACAGAGAGGTCTCGGTGTTCAGGTGCATAATTCTCTGGAAGTTGCCACCTAGGTTGGTAGGGTAGTTAAGAAAGCTTTTGGTGTGTTGACATTTATTGGTAGAGGGATTGAGTTTCAGAGCCGTGAGGTTATGCTTCAGCTGTACAAGACACTGGTAAGGCTGCACCTGGAGTATTGCTACAGTTCTGGTCACCACATTATAGGAAGGGTTCAGAGGAGATTTACTGGGATGTTGCCTGGTATGGAAGGAAGGTCTTAAGAGGAAAGACTGAGGGAACTGAGGCTGTTTTCATTGGAGAGAAGAAGGTTGAGATGTGACTTAATCGAGACGTATAAGATAATCAGAGGGTTAGATAGAGTGGACAGTGAGAGGGCCTTTTTCCTCGGATGGTAATGGCTAGCACGAGGGGACATACTTTAAATTGAGGGGTGATAGATTTAGAACAGATATCAGGGGTAGTTTCTTTACTCGGAGAGTAGTGGGGGGTGGAACAGCCTGCCTGCAACAGTAGTAGACTCGCTGATGTTAAGGGCATTTATATGGGCATTGGACATACATATGGATAATAATGGAATGATGGGCATCAGATTAATTTCATGGGTTGACACAACATCGAGGGCTGAAGGGCCTGTACTGTGCAGTAACATCCAATGTTCTATGTACAGGAGATTTACCAGGATGCTGCCTGGATTGTCTTATGAAGAGAGGTTGAGTGAGCTTGGGCTTTTCACACTGGAGAGAAAAAGGAAGAGAGGTGACTTAATAGAAGTGTATGGGGTAATGAGAGGCAGAGATCGAGTAGATAGCCAGAGACTTTTCCCCAGGGTAGAAATGGCTACCACGACTGGTTATGATTTCAAAGTGATTGGAGGAAGGTAGGTTCTTTACACAGAGTGGTGGATGCATGGAAAGCACTGTCAGCGGTGGTGGTAGAGTCAGAGACATTAGGGACATTTAAGTGACTGCTGGGCAAGCATATGGATGGCTTTAAATCGAGGGGTATGAAGGTGAGATTGATCGTAGATTAAGATAAATGCTTGGCACAACATTGTGGGCCAAAGGGCCTGTACTGTTCTATGTTCTCTTTAACTTCAGAGAAAGTATCCTTAATTTTGAAAACAGAAAATGTAACACCTTTTATTCAGAATGGAAGGGAGACAAAAAATAGCAGCGTGCAGTCCATTTAACTTAGCATTTTCCCTATGACAGATGTTAGAAGCTATTATTAAAGACATTTTCACAGAGCACTTAAATAAGTTCAAGGTAATCTGACTGAACCAACGGAAAATCATGTTTAACAAATTTATTGGAGGTCTTTGAAGAAGTATTTATGCTGTAGGTAAAGGAGAAGCCAATGAATGTGTGGTACTGTACTTGGATTTCCAGAAGGCAATAAGACCATAAGATGTTGGAGCAGAGATTAAGCCATTAAGCCCATCGATTCTGCTCCACCATTCAATTATGGTTGATAGGTTTCTCAACCCTATTCTCCCACTTTCTCCCCATAACCCTTGATCCCCTTGATAATCAAGAACCTATCTATCTCAATCTTAAATATACTCAATGACCTGGCCTCCACAGCCTTCTGTTGAAATGAATTCCATGGATTTGCCACTCTCTGGCTGAAGGTGTTACTCCTTATCTCCATTCTAAAAGGATTTTCCTTTACTCTAAAGCTATTTTCTTTGGTCCTAGTCTCTCTTACTAATGGAAGCATCTTACCAACATCTATTCTGTCCAGACCATTCAGTATTCTGTAAACTTCAATTAGACCTTCCCTCATCCTTTTAAACTCCATCAAGTACAGACCCAGAGTCCTCAAATATTCCTCATATGATAAGCTTTTCATTCCTGGGACCATTCTTGTGAACCTTCTCTGAACATGCTCCAAGGCCAGTACAACCTCTTGAGATATGGGGCCCAAAACTGCACACAGTACTCCAAATGTGGTCTGACCAGAGTCTTATAGAGCCTCAGCACGACATTCCTGCTTGTAGATTCAAGTCCTCTCAAAATAATGCTGTAATTGCACCTACCTTCCTAACTACTGACTCACCCTACAAGTTTACCTTGAGAGAATCCTGGACTAGAATTCCCAAGTCTCTTTTCACTTCAGACTTCTGAATTTTCTCTCCATTTCGAAAATAGTCCATGCTTCTATTCTTCCTCCCAATGTGCATGACCTCACTTTCCCACGTTGTACTCCATATGCCACTTCTTTGCCCACTTTCCTGAGCTGTCCAAATCCTTCTGCAGCCTCCCTGCCTCTTCAAGGCTACCTGTCCCTCTGCCTATCTTTGTATCATCTGCAGAATGCCCTCAGTTCCTTCATCTAGATCTTTAATGTATAAAGTGAAAAATTGTGGTCCCAATATTGAGGCTTGTGGAACACCACTTGTTACCGGCTGCCATCCTTAAAAGGACCCTTTTATTGCCTTCTCTGCTTTTTGCCAGACAGCTAAGCTTCTATCTATGCTAGCATCTTGCCCCTGATACTAAGGCCTTTATCTTACTCAATAGTCTCCTGTACGGCAGCTTGTCAAACGCCTTCTTGGAGTCCATGTTGATAGCATCCTTTGGCTGTCCTTGGTCTAGCCTGCTTGCTATTTCCTTAAAGAATTCTAGCAGATTTTTCAGGCATGCCCTCCCCTTGATGAAACCATGCTGACTTTGATCTATTTTCCAAGTATTCAGAAATCTCATGCTTCAGAATGGATTCCAGGATATTACCCATGACTGAGCTGTCGAAATCCTTCTGCTAATCAGTCCGTAATTTTCCATCTTTTGCCTTACTTCCTTTTTATACAGGGATGTCTTGTCAGCGATTTTTCAGTCCTCTGGGACGCTCCCTGATCCTGGCAATTCCTGAAAGATGACCACCTATGCTTCCATTATCTGTTCAGCTGTCTCCCTTTGAGTGTAGTCCACCTGGCCCAGCTGATTTATCCACCTTCAGGCCATTCAATTTTTCCAGCACCTTCTCCTTGGTGATGGCCACATGGTCAGCTCTGCCCCCTCACTGTTGAATTTTTAGGGTATTACTTGTGTCTTCCACCATGAAGACTGAACAAAGTAGTTATTCAGTTCCTCACCCATTTGCTTGTTCCCCATTTCTATCTTCATAGCATCATTTTCCAGCAACCCAATGTCTACATTTGCCTCTCTTTGGCCCTTTATATATGGAAAGAAACTCTTACAGTCTTCCTGTATATTACTGGCGAGCTTACCCTCATATAATCTTCTCCCTCTTTATTTCTTTTTTGTTGCCCACTGTTGGTCTTTGTGAGCTTTCCCATCCTCTGGTTTCCAACTGCCCTTTGCCACATTATATACTTTGTCTTTTGCTTTTATAGAACATAGAACATAGAACATAGAACGTAGAACAAAACAGCACAGAACAGGCCCTTCGGCCCACGATGTTATGCCGAACATTTGTCCTAGCTTAAGCACCTATCCATGTACCTATCCAATTGCCACTTAAAGGTCACCAATGATTCTGACTCTGCCACTCCCACTGGCAGCGCATTCCATGCCCCCACCACTCTCTGGGTAAAGAACCTACCCCTGACATCTCCCCTATACCTTCCACCCTTCACCTTAAATTTATGTCCCCTTGTAACACTCTGTTGTACCCGGGGAAAAAGTTTCTGACTGTCTACTCTATCTACTCCTCTGATCATCTTATAAACCTCTATCAAGTCACCCCTCATCCTACGCCGTTCCAACGAGAAAAGGCCGAGAACTCTCAACCTACCCTCGTACGACTTCCCCCCTCTATAGCTCTAAAGTGTCACGAGGTTCACATTCTCACAAAGTCTGCAACAGTTTCCCGAGTTGTTTTTCTACCCTGTAGTCTTATCAGTCAAGGACTTATTCTTCTCTGTCAGAGTTAGTGGTCTTATCAATCAAGGACTTGTTTTTCTACTCTGTAGCAGCAGATGTCTCGTCCTTTATTATAGAGAAGCATGTTTTACCCTACCCCCACGGCTCTATTCCCCTTAGACTCTGAGGTCATGCACATCTGAACTATTTGTACCGAAATCGTCTCTCACACCAATTAATCAATTGATTTATAACCAATTTGTAATTGATGAACCATCCTTGAATTAAGGAGAAATTCCTTGAAAAGTAATGTGGGGAATGGATGGAATTGGAAAATGAACATGTGCTTCACTGTTCAGTGAATATTTGACTTAAGCTCTGTGTCCGAGTGCACAGGGCAATCTGCAAATGAACAGACAGTAATTGTGTAGCAATCTAGTGAAGAATAGAAATTATTAGAAGGCCACTGATAAGAGAGCGCCCTCATTAATTAGCTTACTGAAGAGTCAATTTGAGACTTGAGCTGCATAGATGTTGAGTTGTTCTCTGTTTCATTTCAAAGGCGCTAACTCAGGCAAGATTGTGTTTTAATTCAATCACCTTCAGCTCAAAGAGTGATGCATATTGTAGAATCCACATTTACAGTGAGTTATTAGCATGCTCCATTCAGCTGGAGGCTCTTGTTAACTCAGCAACAGGTTAATGCCTTCCAATCACTGGAACTTTCAGCAGGCATTGCTCATTGCTGAAAGGAGACCCACAGCGACAGCTGAATAGAAATCGAATGAAAATCAGATTCAGCTTCATCGCTTCTTCCAGGAATTCCAACTCCCTTTTGAGAGAATTCTGAGGTGACGTAAAAGGGTTCTCAATGGGAGAGAATGGTTCAAGGTTTTGAGTGAACTCCTGGATTGCAATTTTGCAGTCCCATAGAATAGTGTTCTCCATTGAAAACATGACAGTGAGTGGAGTCAGCCATCAGATTCATGAGACTGAGAGGAATCAACAAAGCAATGCAGCCAGTTTGGGAACTTCTGCACTGCATGCACATGCCTCCAATATTGGTGGACATGGTCAGCGATGTGACAATGATCAGATAATGAGTTTTGTTCCATGATATTCATTGAAGGATAAATATTGATCAGGAGACAGGTGGATGGAGAATTTCTCTGCCCTTCTCTTAAATAATGCCACAGATCTTTCATGTCGTGACAGTAGCACAGTGATTAGCACTGCTACCTCACAGCGCTAGGGACCCAGATTCGATTCCAGCCTCGGGCGACTGCCTGTGTGGAATTTGCACACTCTCCCCGTGTCTGCGTGGGTTTCCACCGGGTGCTCTGGTATCCTCTCACAGCCCAAAGGTGTGCAAGTTTGGCCATGCTACAATTGCACATAGAGTTCAGGGATGTGCAGGTTAGGTGGGTTTACCTTATGCGATGCAGGGATAGGGGGCGCGGTCTTGGTGGAATGACCTTCAGAGGATCTGCGCAGACTCACCCAGCCAAATAGCCTTCTTTCACACTCTACTGCACATTCTATGATTCCCTCTGAGCAGGAAGTTGGGAGCTCAGTTTAATGTTCCATCAGGTAGACTGCACCTCTGACAGTGAGGCTGTCTCTCACCCTTGCATCAACCATGGTGCCCTAGAGTCCTAGGGTGGGATTTGATGGTGGAATCCCAGAATGATTCAGAGCAGAGTGTTATGGTTTAGGCCAGACCACACAAAACATTCTTAAGCAGACCTAACTTTGCAATTTGTTTTGGTGAGTGTACAGTGAAAATTACCCGGAGTAAGATAGCTACGTTGACAACTAGATTTTAAAACAGACAAGAATTGTATTCACAAAATTGCACAATGAAACACAGAGAACAGAATAAAGAACCCCTACAGAACTCAATCTATCCAGCTAGACGTAATTATGTTGTTCTGAATATACACAACAGTCTAAATAAGCAAACTCCCTTTAAAATCCATAAATGGAACACATGTTTACAGGTTGAAGTTGAAGGGCAGAAAAGAGAGAGAGTTTCCACACAATTCAGTTTCAAGACTGAACTAAAACTGCTCAGCTCAGCTCAGCTAGAGAGCTGACTACTCCCCTCTCTTTATATAAGTCACTTCTAAAACAGAGTGTTTTAGAGAACACCTCTGGGACACCCGGACCAACCAATCCAACCACCCTGTGGCTCAACACTTCAACTCCCCCTCCCACTCCACCAAGGACATGCAGGTCTTTGGACTCCTCCATCGCCAGACCACAACAAAACGACGGTTGGAGGAAGAGCGCCTCATCTAGGACTGTGGTCCCAGCGTGGTTCGGATGAAAATCGTCCCATCGGAGAAAGTTCCTTCTTCCCCAGTACTGGTGCCAATATCCCATGAATTGAAACCCATTTCTTCCACACACCAATCTTTGAACCATGTATTTACCTGCTTAATCTTATTGACCTTGTGCCAATTAGCTCCTGGCTCAGGTAGTAATCCAGAGATTATTACCTTTTTGGTTCTGCGTTTCAATTTAGCTCCCCCGCGTTTCAATTTAGTTCATACTCCCTTCGCAGAACCTCTGCCTGGTTTTATCTGTGTCGTTGGTACCTACATGGATCACGACCACTGGATCTTTACCCTACTACTCTAAGTTCCTGTGCAGCCTAGATGACATATCCTGAACCCGAGCACCAGGCAGGCAACATAATCTTCGGGATTCTTGATAAATGGGGGCAGGGAGGTGGGGCTGGGGAGAAGGTCGCAAAGAGTACAGTGGGTGGATGTAGGTGGGGATTAAGGTGATAGGTCAGAGGGGAGAGTGGAGCAGATAGGTGGGAAGGGAGATTGGCAGGTAGGACAGGTCATGAGGACAGTACTGAGCTGGAAGTTTGGAACTAGGGTAAGGTGGGGAGGGGGGAGGAGAAATGAGGAAACTGGTGAAGCCCACATTGATGCCCTGGGGTTGAAGTGTTCCAAAGCAGAACCTTCTCCCCAGCCCCACCCCCCCACCCACCTCCCCCCATTTATCTCTCTATCCTGGAGACTCCCTGCCTCCATTCCTGATGAAGGGCTTTCCTGCTCCTCAGATGCTACCTGACCTGCTGTGCTTTTCCAGAACTACTCTAATCGAGACTCCTGAAACAAAGCGCCCAGGTAACTCTCCTCTTCCCTGATGTGTCACAGTGTTTGAAGTCCAGATTCCAGCTCACTGACTCTGAGGTGGAGTTCTTCCAGCAACAACACTTACTACAGATATGGTCACTGGCAACCACAAGGGAATCCACCAGCTCCCACATTGTGCAGAAACAACACATTACCTGATGCTCCTTCCTTATCTTACTTAATTAGTTTTGAACTTTTTTAAAAAAAATTTAACTGTTTTTGTATCTCTGCTTATGCAAGTCGTAACCAATAAATAAGTTTAAGCCAAGAAATTAACAAGATTCAGTTTAACGCAGATTCAAATTGAAGAGACCCCTTATTAGCCAATCAAGCCCTCCTGTTACATCCCTTTTCAGTTTCTCCTCAGTCAAAACCATATCGATGCAGAGTCTCTTACCTTCCCAGACTGCTCAACATTTGCTTCCGGTCAGCCTCAGTCCCGAAGTGCATGTCCAACTCCATGAGGTCAGTTTTTATGATCTCCATTCACTCACACTCAGCCCATGCTCTGAACTACTTACTCGGTTACCAATTAATTTTGCAATAGCACATCTCTCTACCATTTTCTCTACTAGTTTCCCTACCACCTATGTGAGACTCACTGGTCTGTAATTCCTTGATTTATCCTGACCACCCTTCTTGAAACTGCTTTAACTTACTCTACACCTCTTGCACCTCTCTGTGGCCAGACAGAAATTAAAAATTTGATTCAGAGTCCCTGTAATTTCCTTCCTTTCCTCACACTGCAGCCTGAGATACAACTCATCTGTACCTGGGATTTATTTACTTTGAAGCCTAAAACCGCCAATACTTCTTCACCCTGATGTCAGTCTGCTCAAGAACCTCACAGACACACTTCCCGATTTCTGTACTTAATTCCTCCTCTGGAGTGTAGACAGATTTGAAGTACTTGTTTAATATCCTGCCAATGCCCTGCAGTTCCATTCACAGTTGGCTCACTGGTCTCTAATGGGCTCTCCTGTTTCCCTGGTTATCCTCTTCCTCTTAATATAATTTACTTAGATTTTTTACTTAGATTACTTACAGTGTGGAAACAGGCCTTTCGGCCCAACAAGTCCACACCGACCCGCTGAAGCACAACCCCTACATTTACCACTTCACCTAACACTACGGGCAATTTAGCATGGCCAATTCACCTAACCTGCACATTTTTGGACTGTGGGAGGAAACCGGAGCACCCGGAGGAAACCCACGCAGACACGGGGAGAATGTGCAAACTCCACACAGTCGCCTGAGGCGGGAATTGAACCCAGGTCTATGGTGCTGTGAGGCAGCAGTGCTAACCACTGTGTCACCATGCCGCCCATTGCCACCGTGCTGCCCATAATTAATGAACATCTTTGGATTCTCCCTAATTTTACTCACAAGTGTTTTCTCTTGCCTGCTCTTTACACACCTAATTACTTTCTTAAGTTCTCACTGCACTTTCTGTACTCCGCTATTTTGATTTTCTCCCTTTTAGTTTCTTAATATTCAGTCCTGAATATTCCTCGACATTGAGGGCTTGTTGCTACTGCATTTCTTTCTAAAGGGAGCATGTCAGGCCTGTTTTTTGAACAACTCCACTGTTCTTAGGTTTTTCCCCAAGTAGCAATTTCTAGTCTACTTGGGCCAGATCCTGCTTTATTTTCCATAACAAACTTAAACTATACTGTGTGATGGTTACTGTCACTAAAATGGTCCTACTGCCACTTTGACTACCTGTCTGTCTTTGTTCCCCAGAATTAGGACAAGTACTGCGCTATCCCTTGTTCAACCTTCTACATGTTAGCATGTTACATTTCATGAAATCTACCACCTGTAAATCCTTAATGCTATGACTCTCCCAATTAAATGGTTGGGGAAGTTGAACCCCCTCTAATAAAATTACCCTAGTACGAGATTATTTCTGCACACCTCAGTGAATTGTCTCCATCACTGTTGGTCTATTGCCAACTGACTGTTTAGGGGCCTGTAATACACTCCCAGCAATGTGCTTGCCCCCTTTTTATTCCTAAACTCTACCCTCAAAACCTCATTTGAAGATCCTTCCAAGATATCACCTTCCTTACTGCAGTACTGACTCCTTAAGTAATAATGCAACACCAACTCTTTACACCCTCCCCTGCCTCGCCCAAAGATCCTATTCCCTGGAATGCTGGAGTTGCCAGTTCTGCCTTTCCTTGTAATGACAACAGTATCACAATTCCACGTGGCAATCCATGCCTTTAACTCATCTGTCCGAGCTCTAATACTCCTATAACATTAAAATAGAGACCATCCTTTGAAACTCAACATGGCTGAATTCCCTCTGTCTAAATTCCATTACTCCAGTATAGTGTTTCCTTATTGTACTATTGGTTGTGGAGTATTCCAGGAATCTGAACTCAAGTTCTTTTGATTTTCTGTTCCATAAATTAGGATTTTCCACAAGGGTACAGAGATTAAAGATTATTAATATTGACAATCTAATGAAGTGCAAGGAATGATATATGCTGTTGCAAGAGAGCATACACGTGTGCAGCTTGAACAGAAAGGAGACAGATTCAGCAAAATATAACATAGTTTGCAGAAATAGGGCATTGCAGCTCCACACCTTTTAACTTGCTAGACCACTTCCTAAAGCTCCAAAATAGTATAAAAGATGTGTGAAGGGATTTATGTGCATGCACACACTTCGATGAAGAGGTGCATAATGAACATTGATTAATCCCAGCAGCATTCATAGCTAGCAGATTGTTAGTTTGTTATGCAAATTTGATGCCAGCTTTGCCTTTTTTGAATACCTTGTTTATCTGTATGCTCTTTGTTATCCCTCTCTCCCATCAGCACTATTTAAAGGCATCCCAAGGTTCTTACATATTTGTTGTTGGATTATTTCTTCTGGACATTTGTGCATTTATGTGTTTTCGGAGCTGTACTCTAGATATTTAAATTTCAGTCATCAAGAATTGAAATTGTGTATAGGATCATGAAAGGCATGGATGGGGTGACTGCACTCAGTCTTTCTGTCAGGATTCGGGAATTAAAGACTCGAGGGCTTGAGTTTAAGGTTAGAGGGGAAAGAATAAAAGAGACCCTGAAGAACAACGTTTTTTTATACAGAGGGTGGTAGCATGGGGAATGAGCTGCCAGCGGAAGTAGAGTCATAGAGATATACAGCATAGAAACAGACCTTTCGGACCAACCCGGCCAAACCAACCAGGTATCCCAACCCAATCTAGTCCCACGTGCCCCATATCCTTCCAAACCCTTCCTATTCATATACCCATCCAAATGCCTCTTAAATGTAGCAATTGTACCAGCCTCCACCACTTCCTCTGGCAGCTCATTCCATACATGTACCATCCTCTGTTGAAAAAGTTGCCCCTTAGGTCTCTTTTATGTCTTTCCCCTTTCACCCTAAACCTATGCCCTCTAATTCTGGACTCCCTGACCCCAGGGAAGAGACTTTATCTATTTATCCTCTCCATGCCGCTCATAATTTTGTAAACCTCTATAAGGTCACCCCATAGCCTCCGACGCTCCAGGGAAAGCAGCCCCAGTCTGTTCAGCCTCTCCCTATATTGCAAATCCTCCAACCCTGGCAGCATCCTTGTAAATCTTTTCTGAACCCTTTCAAGTTTCGCAACATTTTTTCGATAGGAAGGAGACCAGAATTGCATGCAATATTCCAACAGTGGCCTAATCAATGTCATGTACAGCTGCAACATGAACTCCCAAGTCCTGTAATTCAATACTCTGACCAATAAAAGAAAGAATACCAAATGCCTTCTTCACTATCCTATCTATCTGCAACTCCGCTTTCAAGGAGCTATGAACCTGCACTCCAAGGTATCTTTGTTCAGCAACACTCCCTAGGATCTTACAATTAAGTGTATAAGTCCTGCTAATATTTGCTTTCCCAAAATGCAGCACCTCGCATTTATCTGAAATAAACTCCATCTGCCACTTCACAGCCCATTGGCCCATCTGGTCCAATCCCGTTGTAATCTGAGGTAACCCTCTTCACTGTCCACTACACCTCCAATTTTGATGTCATCTGCAAACTTGCTAACTGTGGTTGAGGTGGGTCCATTAACAACATCTAAAAGGCATTTGGTCAAACATAGAGTCATAGAATCCCTTTAGTGTGGAAAGAAGCCATTTGGCCCAACAAGTCCACACTAGCCCTCTGAAGAGTATCCCACCCAGACCCCTACCTATTACTCTACATTTCCCCTGACTAATGCACCTAACCTAACATATCCATGAACATTATGGGCATTTTAGCATGGCCAATTCACCTAACCTGCGCATCTTTGGACTGTGGGAGCAAACCAAAGCACCCGAAGGAAACCCAAGCGGGTACGGAGGATGTGCAAACTGCACACAGACAGTCGCCTGAGGCTGGAATCAAACCTGGGTCCCTGGCGCTGTGAGGCATCAGTGCTGACCACTGAGCCATCCTGCTGCCCCAAATACATGGATAGGAAAGGATTAGAAGGATGTCAGCCAAGTGCAGGGAAATGGAGTTAGCATGGACGGACAATTTGGTTGGCATGTTCCAGTTTGGCCAAAAGGCCTGTCTCTGTACTGTTTGGACTCTGTGAGTCTAAGGAGGAGTGGTCGATTTTGTGAAGTATGTTTGAGATGCCATAAAAGGTTAAGTTGCTTTCCGAAAGAGTGAAGAAGGGCTTATGCCTGAAATGTCGATTCTCCTATTCCCTGGATGCTGCCTGACCTGCTGCGCTGTTCCAGCAACACATTTTCAGTTTATACCTGAGTGGCCTGGCACAACATCCACTTGGAATTCAGCATGATTGGGAGTATTGTGTCTTTTGGCATCGGATCTGCCTCCTGAAAACTAACCTCCAGCATTAATTTCCACAGTCATTTATTTGCATTGTTACCAAAGTTGTTGCTTGTGTGTTTTGGGTATCAGAATTTCTCTCATCCTGTTCATTTCCTGTGCTATTTTCTCCACTGTACATCCAAGAACCTTGGACCACAATCTGCTCACCTAACAGTTGCTTCTTTGTTTAGAAGTGCTTTCCTCACTCTGCCTTCAGGGTATATCTTCCTTTTCAGAGGTACTTAAGTGAAGGGTTGTTTTTTGGACTAGAGGCTTGTGACCACTGGTGTTCCCCAGGGGTCGGTGCTGGGCCCACTGAAGTATGTATTTATATAAACGATTTGGATGAGAATTTAGAAGGAGTGGTTAGTAAGTTTGTGGATTACACCAAAATTGATGGTATCATCAACAGTGAAGAAAGTTATCTAAGATTACAAACGGATCTTGAATCAATTGGCTGATGAGTAGCAGGAGGAGTTTAATTTGGATAAATGCAAGGTATTGCATTTTGGTAAAGTGAACAAGGGCAGGAATTACACAGTAGGGCCCTGGTAGTGTTTTCAAACAGAAAGACTTGGGGTTCAGGTACATAGTTCTTTGAAAGATGTATAAGAGGTAGGCAGGTTGGTTAAGGTGTTTAGTATGCTTGTCTTCATTGCTCATTGAGGATAGGAGTTGGGATATCATGTTGAGGTTGTATAGGACATTGTTGAGGTCACTTTTGAAGTACTGTGTACAGTTCTGATTGCCCTGCTATAGGAAGAATATTATTAAATTAGAGAGAGTTCAGAAAAGATTTACCTGGATGATGCTGGAACTAGAGAGTTTGCATTATAAGAAGAAGCTAGATAGGCTGGAACATTTTTTGGTGGAGCAGAAGAGTGACCTTATAGAGGTTTATGAAATCATAAGGGACAGAGATTAAGAGAGTAACAAAGGTCTCTTCGTGAGTGTGGGCGAGTTCAAAATTAAAAGGCTTTAATCGATAATAATAGCCAATAGGTGCAGGAGTAGGCCATTCTGCCCTTTGAGCCAGCACCACCATTCATTATGATCATAGCTAATCATCCTCATCTTCAATCAACATCCTGTTCCTGCCTTATCCCCATAACCCTTGATTCCACTATCCTTAAGAGCTCTATCCAACTCTTTCTTGAAAGTATCCAGAGACTTGGCCTCCACAGCCTTCTGGGGCAGAGCATTCCACATATCCACCACTCTCTGGGTGAAGAAGTTTCTCCTCAACTCTGTTCTAAATGGCCTACCCCGTATTTTTAAACTGTGTCCTCTGGTTCGGGACTCACCCATCAGCAGAACTCACCCATCAGCGGGAGTCACCCATGCTTCCTGCCGCCAGAGTGTCCAATCCTTTAATAATCTTATATGTCTCAATCAGATCCCCTCTCAGCCTTCTAAACTGAAGGGTATACAAGCCCAGTCGCTCCAATCTTTCAACGTAAGGTAGTCCCGCCATTCCGGGGACCTACTCTGCACTCCCTCAATAGCCAGAATGTCTTTCCTCAAATTTGGAGACCAAAACTGCATACAATATTCCAGGTGTGATCTCACCAGGGCCCTGTACAGCTTCAAAAGAACCTCTTTGCTTCTGTACTCAATTCCTCTTGTTATGAAGGCCAGCATGCTATTAGCTTTCTTCACTGCCTGCTGTACCTGCATGCTTGCTTTCATTGACTGATGTACAAGAACACCTAGATCTCGTTGTACTGTCCCTTTACCTACGTTGACTCCATTTAGGTAGTAATCTGCCTTTTTGTTCTTGCCACCAAAGTGGATAACCACACATTTATCCACATTAAACTGCATCTGCCATGCATCTGTCCAGGTCACCCTGTAATCTCCTAACATCCTCCTCACATTTCACCCTGCCACCCAGATTTGTATCATCAGCAAATTTGCTAGTATTACTTTTAATACCATCATCTATATCATTAACGTATATTGTAAAAAGCTGTGGTCCCAGCACTGATCTCTACGCTACCCCACTGGTCACTGCCTGCCATTCCGAAAGGGAGCCGTTTATCACTATTCTTTGTCTCCTGTCAGCCAACCAATCTTCAATCCAAGTCAGTATTTTGCCCCCAATACCATGCGCCCTAATTTTGCTCACTAACCTCCTATGTGGGACTTTATCAAAGGCTTTCTGAAAGTCCAGGTACACTACATCCACTGAATCTCCCTTGTCCATCTTCAGAGTTACATCCTCAAAAACTTCCAGAAGATTAGTCAAGCATGATTTCCCCTTCATAAATCCATGCTGACTCTGACCTATCCTGTTACTGCTATCCAGATGTGTCGTAATTTCATCCTTTATAATTGACTCCAGCATCTTTCCCACCACTGAGGTCAGACTAACTGGTCTATAATTCCCTGCTTTCTCTTGCCCTCCTTTCTTAAAAAGTGGGACAACATTAGCCACCCTCCAATCCGCAGGAACTGATCCTGAATCTATAGAACATTGGAAAGTGATCATCAATGCATCCACGATTTCTAAAGCCACCTCCTTTAGTACCATTAGTTCCCGGGGACTTATCAGCCTTCAGACCTAACAGTCTCTCCAACACCATTTCCTGGCAAATATAAATTCCCTTCAGTTCAGGTCCTTCAGCCACTATTACCTCTGGGAGATTGCTTGTGTCTTCCCCAGTGAACACAGATCTGAAGTACCAATTCAACTCTTCTGCCATTTCTTTGTTCCCCGTAATATATTCACCCGTTTCTGTCTTCAAGGGCCCAATTTTATAGTCTTAACCATTTTTTTCCTTTCACATACCTAAAAAAACTTTTACTATCCTCCTTTATATTTTTGGCCAGTTTACCTTCGCAGCTCATTTTTCTTCTGCATATTTCCTTCTTAGTTATCGTCTGCTGTTCTTTAAAAGCTTCCCAATCCTCCGTTTTCCCACTCATCTTTGCTATGTTATACTTTTTCTCTTTTGACTTTGTATGTTTCTTGACTTCCCTCGTCAGCCACGGCCACGCCTGCCTCCTCTTAAGATCTTTCTTCCTTTTTGGAATGAACTGATCCTGCACTTTCTGCATTGTACCCAGAAAGACCTGCCGTTGTTGCTCCACTGCCATCCCTGCTAGGGTATTGCACCATTGAACTTTGGCCAGCTCCTCCCTCATAACTCCATAGTTCTCTTTATTCAACTGAAATATTGTCACTTCCGATTGTACCCGCTGCCTTTCAAATTGCAAATTAAAGCTTATTGTACTTTGGTCTTTACCTCCTAATGGTTCCTTCACTTCGAGGTCCCTGAGCAAATCCGGTTCGTTGCACAATACCAGATCCAGAATTGCCTTCTCCCTGGTCGGCTCCAGCACTAGCTGTTCTAAGAATCCATCTTGGAGGCACTCCACAAACTCCCTTTCTTGGGGTCCAGTACCATCTTGATTCTCCCAGTCTACCTGCATGCTGAAATCCCCCATAACAACTGTAGTAATATCTTTGCGACAGGCCAATTTCAACTCCTTACTCAACTTACGCCCTACATCTAGACTACTGTTTGGGGGCCTGTAGATAACTCCTATGAGGGTCTTTCTACCCTTAGAGTTTCTCAGTTCTATCCATACTGACTCTACATCCCCTGATTCTAGGTCCTCCCGTGCAAGAGACTGAATATCATTCCTTACCAACAGGGCCACCCCACCCCTTCTGCCCGTCAGTCTGTCCTTATGATAGCACATATAGCCCTGTCCACTTGAAGCCACGTCTCCATTATCCCCACAACATCGTAACTGCCAATTTCCAAATGAGCCTCAAGCTCATCCATCTTATTTCTAATGCTTTGTGCATTCATATATGATATTTTTAATTAATTATTTGTTTTAAAGTGAGAGGGGAAAGATTTAAAAGGGATCTGAGGAATGAACTGCCAGAGGAAGTGATTGACGCAGGTACAGTTACAACATTTAAAACACATTTGAACAGGTATATGTATAGGAAAGGTTTCAAGGGAACATGAGCCAAATAGAGGCAAATTGGACTAATGTAGTTACAGAAACTTGGCCGGCATGGACGAGTTGGATGGAAAGGTCTATTTCCGTGCTGTGTGACTCTGCCATTAAGTACTGTCCAAAATGCTCAATTTCTGGTCCATGCAATAACAACTCAAACTTGCATTTGTCTTTAATGTAGCAAAACATCCCAAGCAACTTCACAGTAGTATGATTAAACAAAATTTAACAATGAATAACATAAAAGGGTACAAGGACAACTTAGTTAATTGGATAGATTTTAAAGAGTCTCTTAAAGAAGGATGGAGTGGCAGAGAAACTTGAAGAAGCAATTCCACAGTTTAGAACCTCGGCAGCTGCAGTCATGGCTCCCTTTGGTGCAGCCATTAAAATTGGGAAGGCAAACCAGTCTGGAAATGGAGGTCAGGATCTCAAAGTTGTAGGCTTTGAAGAGGCTGCAGAGATTGAGAGCTTGGAGCTAATAAATATTACATATTACCTAAGCCAAGGCTAAGAAACACATGCAGTGGAGGCCTTGTTTTCTGTTCAGACCTTTTAAGAAAGCTGCCTGCTTCCATTTATTAAGATTTTTATTTTTTCAATCATGTTGGTTCAGTTTTCTGGGCCATTAGTTTGGTTTTCTAGGCTAGTGGTTTCCAAGATATCAAGGTACACTTCAACAAGACAACCAATTCCGTGGCACACCCACTTTCTTTCAAATGAGTTGATTGTGCATAAATGCTATGTTTACTTGTGTTTACTATGATGACATCTTTACAAGAGAGGTTTGCAACGTAGTGCATACAAGAAGTATCAAAAGCGCTAAAGTTTCAAATCCACTATAAAAATACACTGTCTTTGACTGTGAGCATAGACATATTTTCAAAATCTGCTGAACACAACTATTTGAAGCTATTCATGAATAATGGATCAAAACAAAACACAATGGTTAGTCAGAGCAGGAGCAGAGCAGAGTGTACCTGGGAGTGAACTGCTGCAGAAACTTCCAGATAAAACCTGAAGGGCTGGTCCTGGATTGAGGTCTGTTCAGCAGCAGTGGGAGCAGAGCAGAGCAAAGCTGAATCCAACAGTGGAGCTCCGGAGATGACTTCAGAGCTCAAAAAGTTGTTTTTATTTGTTCGCAGGATGAGGGTGTCACTAGCTAGTTAGCATTTATTGTCCAGCCCTAAGGACAGTGAAGAGTGAATCACATTGCTTGGGTCTGGAGTTACATGTAGGCCAGACAAGATAAGGAAGGCAATTGCTGAACCAGATGGCATTTTCTGACAATCAGCAATTGTTTCATGGTCATTGTTAGACTCTCTGTATTGAATTCAAATTCACCATCTGCTGTGACAGGATTCAAACCCAGACTGTCCACAACATCACCTGAAGTTTTTGGATTAACAGTTCAGTGATAATACCACTAGGCTGTCATCTCAGAGATGTAGCATTGGCTGCTCAGGAATCACATAGAGCCATATAGCACGGAAGCAGACCCTTCGGTTGACCCAGCATCTGAGGAGCAGCGGATGCTGCCTGAACTGCTGTGCTCTTCCAGCACCACGAATCCAGAATCTGGTTTCCAGCATCTGCAGTCGTTGTTTTTACCTTCGGTCTACCCAATCGATGCCAAACATAATCTCAAACTAAACTAGTCCCACCTGCCTGCTCCTGGCCCATATCCCTCCAAACCGTTTTCTATTCATGTATCTATCTAGATATCTTTTAACTGAGTGAGTGGTGTATTGAGGGAGATAGAGGATAAAATACTTGTTTTAGTGGTTTGCAGTTTGGTAAAAATAGAAAGCAAGAGTGGGAAAGCTGGTTTGCTTGGGCCATTGATTATGAAAGTTGGTAAGTCATGTTGCATCTGTACAAGACTTTAGTGAGATCACAGTTGGAGTATTGTATGCAGTTCTGGTCACCACACTCTTGGAAGGATGTGGAGGCTTTGGAGAGAGTGCAATAGAGGTTGACCAGGATATTGCCTGGATTGGCTAGAAGGAGAGTTTAGACAAATTTGGATTGTTTCTGCTAAAACTGAGGAGTGACCTTGTAGAAGTATATAATTATATAAAATTATGAGAGGCATGGATAAATTGGATAGTTGGAGTCTTTTTCTTGGTTGGAAATGTCAAATGCTAGGGACCATAGGTTTAAGGTTAGAGGGGAGAAGTTTAAAGGAGATGTGTGAGGAAAATTTGTTACCACTGAAAAAACTTTGTTACCTTCTTGCTGCCAGGAGAGATAGTAGAAGCAGATAGATTAGCAAACTTTAACAGGTATTTAGACTGGTACATGAAGAGGAAGGGAATAGAGTGATAGTAGTTTAGATGGCATCATGGTCAGCAAAGATATGGTGGACCAAAGCACCTGATCTGATCTGAACTGTTCTTTTTCTTGAGGAAATTGTGATTTACTGAGTCAGTGGAAAATTGGTGCAGAGCCCATTGATATAGAGAGGCATTGGTGTGAGAGCCATGTGCAAATCCATTAAAAAACACTCCTTCCTTTTCTTTCTCCTGTATGCCACTGTTGAAAATGCTAACTTGCAGAGTATTGTTGTCGCAAGGGCAGCATGGTGACTCAGTGGTTAGCACTGCTGCCTCACAGTTCCAGGGCTCGATTCCAGCCTCGGGCGACTGTGTGGAGTTTGCATGTTCTCCCCTAATTGCGTGGGTTTCCTCTGGGTGCTCTGGTTTCCTCCCACAGTCCAAAGATGTGCAGGCCAGGTGAATTGGCCATGCCAAATTTCCCATAGTATTAAGTACATTAGTCAGAATGAAATGGGTCTGTGTGGGTTACTCTTCGGAGGGTCGGTGTGGACTTGTTGGGCCGAAGGGCCTGTTTCCACACTGTAGGGAATCTAATTTAAATGGCAAGAGTATCGCAATTGCATGGTCAGAAATTTTCAGATATTCGTGAACTGCAGTCAAGCAAAACATGGACAAAGCCGCCCCTTTTAATTTGAGCTTCGCTGTGCGGTGTATTCTTAGTTCTGCAAATTCCTCATTTCCCTTGAATGTCAGCATTTATGATGAATTGGAGAGTGAACTGAATGGATCATGTTTCCAGTCATAACCTTTCATATTTGTCGAGGAGAAGTAGAATTCAAACTTCTCTTGCAGTGCTTTGAGATGTTTGAACATGAGGCCGTGCCATTTGAAAGCTACATCTACAACTGATGAAGCTAGTGGAAACATCTACTACTTTCTTTGCCAAGGGCTCAGTTTTTGCCTGAAATCTTGAAATGTATTTGTGATGATTAAGATTGTCTCATTCTTCCTCTGCATTTTAGTCTTCAACTCTTTCAGATGTATGAAAATGCCTGTGAGATATGCCAGCTTACCCCACCACAAGTCATCACTGGAAAAGCTCGGCAGGTTAGGCAACATCCGAGGAGCAGGAGTGTCGACATCTTGAGCATAAGCCCTTAACCAGGAATAGCAGATGCCACACCTTTCTAGCGCCATACTTTTCGACTGGAACAAGGAATGTTCTATGTACCCCACAAAGAGACAGACATAACTGGGGCCCAGGTGGGTACTCATGGCCACACCTTGGACCTGTTTCTCCAATTCCACAAGCTCTTCCTTCCTCACCTTCTGTAAACTTTCACAAGTGACTGCTTCCACGCCAAGGAAAGTCTGATAGCCATTATTCAACAAGGCACTCCTATGTAAACCAAAAGCAACACAAGAAAAGGGAAACCAATAGTCACCACTTTCTGTCTTTGAGTCTAATACTTCTAAACCCAATGTGGAATTAGACATTTTGATTCCGGGCAAGAGCCCTAATTTGTTATGGACCAAGTCACACCCCTCTAAAGTATTGTAAGGTGATAGCTTAGACTGTAACTTTTATATTTATTTGAAGGCAAGTGCTGTATTCCAGATATAATGCAATTGGTCCACTACTAAACTTTAAGAAAAATACACTTTATTCTTATAACACAGTTAAAATACAAAAAAAATGGCATAACCTTAACTGAAATACTTACCAAGATAATGTATGATTTAGCCACTAATCACCGACTGTTCCAATATAGGCAGCACCCCACATTCACATCCTATGGCAAAATGCAATTGTGCAAAACAGTTCTGGTTCTCATGTGCTGCCTTTCTCTAGCCCAGAAGAAAGAAACAATCTGCCCCTTTGAATTTTTAGGGGGAAGCCTTTTGTCTCAGACTTCACTTTCGCAACTTGGAACTCAAGCTTTCAGCTCAGCAGCCAGCTGAAATCTTAAATACCTGAGAACAAAACTAAAAACCTTTCTGAGTCTTGTGAGTCTGAACCCACCCACTCATGCTTCTTTTGTCTAATTTAAAAAAAAAACACTCTGGGATATCTTCAAGCTGTTGGAAACAGACATTCTGACACCAGTGTGGCAACCCCCTATGCAAGAGAAGCAACACAGGACACATCTCTTTGAAAGGCGCAGTACCATTACAACAATGTAGGATCAAATCAGTGATAATCCTCAATTAAGTTCTAATTCAGTGATTGTGCAATCATGATTATGTCGTAAATGCTTTTCATGATAAAGTCATAGAGATGTAAACAGACTCATCGGTCCAAGTGGTCCATGCCGACCAGTTATCCTACATAAATCTAGTCCCACTTGCCAGCATTTGGCTCATATCACTAAAGCTTTCTTAGTCATATACCCATCCAGATGCCTTTTAAATGTTACAATTGTACCAATCTCCACCACTTCCTCTGGCAGCTCATTCCATACACACACCACCCTCTGCATGAAGAAGTTACCCCTTAGGTCCCTCTTAAATCTTTCCCCTCTTACCCTAAACCTGTGCCCTCTCGTTCTGGACTCCTCCACCCCAAGGAAAAGAACTTGTCTGTTTATGCTATCCATGCCCCTCATGATTTTACAACCTCTATAAGGTCACTCCTCAGCCTCCGACGCTCCAGGGAAAACAGCCCTAGCCTTTTCAGCCTCTTCCTGTAGCTCAAACCTTCCAACGCTGGCAACATTCTTGTAAATCTTTTCTGAGCCCTTTCAAGTTTTACAACATTCTTCCTGTAACAGGAAATCCATAATTGCATACAGTACTCCAAAAGTGGTCTAATTAATGTCCTGTACAACCACAACATGACTTCCCAGCTCCTACGCTCAATGTGCTGACCAATAAAGGTAAGAATACCAAATGCTTCACTATACTATCCCTCTGTGACTCCACTTTCAAGGAATTGTGAGCCTGCACTCGAAGGTCTCTTTGTTCAGCAACACTCCCCAGGACCTTACCATTAAGTGTATAAGTCCTGCCCTGATTTGTCTTTCCAAAATGCAGCACCTCACATTTGTCTAAATTAAACTCCATCTGCCATCCCTCGTCCCATTGGCTCTTCTGATCACAAAGACGCACAGAACCTAGGACCAGTGACATGGAATTTCTTAACTGGAAAATCATACTCGTTAGCAACTGATTGCAAATGACGATGATGTCATCTAATACATAAATGAATCGCTTACTATATTTGAATCTGCAACTGCATTAAAAAATTTCCTTACGTACCTAATAAATAACATCCTGTTTTCAAATTTATCTTTGAAATGATGCATACAACCAGCTCCCTTTTTTCAATATGAACATAGAACATAGAACAGTACAGCACAGAACAGGCCCTTCAGCCCACGATGTTTTGCCAACCACTGATCCTCATGTATGCACCCTCAAATTTCTGTGACCATATGCATGTCCAGTAGTCTCTTAAATGTCCCTAATGACCTTGCTTCCACAACTGCTGCTGGCAACGCATTCCACAACTCTCACAACTCTCTGTGTAAAGAACCCGCCTCTGACATCCCCTCTATACTTTCCTCCAACCAGCTTAAAACTATGACCCCTCGTGTTAGTCATTTCTGCCCTGGGAAATAGTCTCTAGCCATCGACTCTATCTCTGCCTCTCATTATCTTGTATATCTCAATTAGGTCCCCTCTCCTCCTCCTTTTCTCCAGTGAAAAAAGTCCGAGCTGTTTAGAAAAACCAACCGTTATCCATCAATGAACACTCTTCTGTCATTCTGTATAAATTGTTATTTCATTCACTTCATAATCAAGAGTGGACTGATGGGAGTGGTAATTGGCCGCGTTGAATTTTTCCTGCGTTTTGTGCACAGGACACATTGTTAAGTTTTAGGGTGACTATAATAAGAGTTAAAAATGTGTTGTTGGAAAAGCGCAGCAGGTCAGGCAGCATCCAAGGAACAGGAGAATCGACGTTTCAGGCAGAAGCCCTTCTTTGGAATGAGGAAAGTGTGTCCAGCAGGCTAAGATAAAAGGTAGGGAGGAGGGACTTGGAGGAGGGGCGTTGGAAATGCGATAGGTGAAAGGAGGTCAAGGTGAGGGTGATAGGCCGGAGTGGGGTGGGGGCAGAGAGTTCAGGAAGAAGATTGCAGGTT
>NC_057732.1:1886786-1922416 GCF_004010195.1 Chiloscyllium plagiosum | reverse complement strand
CCACTCCGGTCTATTACCCTCACCTTGACCTCCTTCCACCTATCGCATTTCCAATGCCCCTCCCCCAAGTCCCTCCTCCCTACCTTTTATCTTAGCCTGCTGGACACACTTTCCTCATACCTGAAGAAGGACTTATGCCCGAAACGTCGATTCTCCTGTTCCTTGGATGCTGCCTGACCTGCGCTTTTCCAGCAACACATTTTCAGCTCTGATCTCCAGCATCTGCAGTCTTCACTTTATCCTATAATAAGAGTTACCTAATATAGGCAGTCTACAATTTATAGCAATGTTCTGATAGTTTTTTGAGTTTGTTAAGTAGCAGCAATTTAGTTATGATATATTAGGTAATGCAAATATATAACCATGACTGCAACCACAGATAAAACGGCAATTGGGGATGATTCACAGATACCAGATGACAAACACGCTGTTGTGTGCAATATCTTAGTCTTGTTAAAGTTGTGCATGTAGCATCCTGCTCGCTAGCTGAGGTATTCGGAAACTCTTCCCTGGATTTTCCTCCTATGCTTCTGGTCAATCTTCCATCAAACACTTCAAATGTTCAGTTAATGAGGGCAAACCATCATGGCTTCATGACAGGTAGGACATGCCTAACAAACCTCATAGAATTTTTTGAAGAAATGACTGAGGTGATGGAGAGGGGAATGTCTATGAATATTGTTTATATGGGACTTCTAGAAGGCATTTGATAAAAGACTGATAATAAGAGACTGTTAACTAAAATAGAAGCTCATGGAATTGAGGGCAAATTACTGACATGGCTGGGAAATTGGTTGTGTGGCAAGTAACAGGTAGTAGAAATAATGGGTAGGTAATTAAATTGTTAGGATGTGACCAGTGGTATCCCACAAGGTACTGTGTTAGCATAATGACACAAAGTCATATATCCAAAGTTGCTGACGACACAAAGTTAGGTCACATTGTAGACGGTGTGGATGATAACATAAAATTACAATGGGGTATTGATAGCCTAAGTGAATGGGCAAAATTGTGGCAGATGGAGTTCAATATAAGCAAGTGTGATGTTATCCATTTTGGATCCAAAAAAAAGGATAGCTCAAGTATTTTCTTGATGGTATGAAGTTAAAATATAGTGGATGTCCAAAGAGACTTGGGGGTTCAAATCCATAGAACTCTGAAATGTCATGAACAGGTGCATCAAATAATCAGGAAAGCTAATAGAATGATGGTCTTTCTATCTTGAGGACCAGGTACAAGGAAGCGGAATTTATATGCAATTATCCAAAACCCTGGTTAGACCCCACTTGGAGTACTGTGAGCAGATCTGGGCACCACACCTCAGGAAGGATATATTGGCCTTGGAGGAAGTACAATGTAGGTTTACAAGAATGATAGCTGGACTTCAGGAGTTAACTTATGAGGAGAGATTATACAATTTAGGCCTGTTTTCTCTTTAATTCAGGAGGTTCGGGGGTGATCTGATACAAATCTTCAAGATGTTGAGGGGAAAAGCCAGGGTTAATAAAGATGAACTATTTCTACTGGTGGGGGAGTTTTGAACTGGGGGATGTAGTCTGAGAATTAGGGCCAGACTGTTCAAGTGCCAGGAGGCACTTCTACACACAAGGGGCAGTAGATGTTTGGAACTATCTTCCACAAACAGCTGTGGATGCTCGATTAGTTGTTAATTTTAAATCTGAGATGGAAACGTTTTTGTTAAGCAAACGTATTAAAGGAAATGGACCAAAGGCAGGTTTATGGATTTAGGCCATGGATCAGCCATGATCTTATTGAATGAGGAAGTGATTTACAGTACAGTATGGCCTACTCCTGTTCCCAAGTTTCTACGTTTCATCTGCCTGTTGAGGACTTCTCGATGTCGATTGCTTTCTGGGGACTGCTTTCTAATGAGAACTTCTGTCTTCAAGGTCTACTTGATGAGAACACCCCAAAAAGAGCTCCCTCTGCCCCTGAGCATTTATTGTGTGTGTCAATCATTTGCCTGAACCCTTTTGGCCAATAGCCATGTGTCAACTACTCACGACATCAGCACACCATTTTCATGAGAAGGTTTGGTTTCATTTCTTTGAAGAAGTAAACCTCATTTTTGGAAACAACATGCATAGAATGCATTTGGCACCAAATAAGCCATTGAATCTAATTCATTGCACATTGTGATCTTGGTTTTTCTTGATTTGTGGGAAGTTAATTCCTGTTACAATAGCTGTTAAATTAAATTTCATGCTACACAGTAAGTAGTCAGAAAATTCAATTTTTTTTAAGGGACCTGCTATCCACCAATACCTGACTATATGGAAAATTGCCCTGGTAGATGCTTGTGCAGTAGCTGTACTAAGGGTGCTTCTGTATTAATGGCTTGATTAACGGCGCATCTAACTTTAAAATACATGTTTCAGTGCTATTATCAGATTGTTGTCAGGGCCCATAGCCTCTGCAACATGTAGTGCCTTGTGCTGTTTCCTGATATCGTGGAATGAATTGAACTGGCCAAATGTCAGCATCTATAATGCTTAGGATTTCAGGAGGAGGCCCAGGCAGATCGTCGGCTCCACACTTCTGGCTAAAAGTGTTTGAAATGCATGCTTTGATATGCTGAGTTCCTTATCATTGAGGATGGGAGTATTTGTGAAGCCTCTTCCTCTTATTAGTTACTTAATTCTCCATTATTAACAACGAGATCAGGCTGAATTGCAGAATTTAGAGGGGATCCATCAGTTGTGGGATTGCTTAGTTTTGTCAATAGCATGCTACTCTCACTGTTTTCCATGCAGATAGTCCAGTTTTACAGCTTCAGCAGAAGGAAATGTTTTTTTCACCAATGCCTGATACATGTTTTGATAGCCATTTATATTTATAATGGTAATATTATGGTGTATAGTATGAATAACTTGATTGAGTAAGGTTCTGTTTACATATTGGTATATTTTGTTCACTGTTAATTTCTCATTTATTACTGTTCTATACATAGTGCTGTAAGTAGCTCTATAAATATACGTATAGCAATCAGTTTCCAGACATTTCCATAAAAATAAAGTTTGCTGATCATTTGTAACAAAGTGTTTGTGGTGAATTGAAAATACAATATGTGATTTTTCTTAGATTTTTATTCTTTGGGGAAAGAAGTGCCGATACCACCACTAAGCTTGCATGATTTAATGGTGGACAAAGGGATTGAATAACATCCAGAACATTTTCTCATAGAGCATCCTCCACCCCCTCATACCTGCATTTCACCATAAGTTTATTAGAAATGGAAACTCAAATATTGTGTTTCGGTAGGGTTGTGTGTGTTGTCTTATGAGAATAGGTTGGACAGGGTGGGTGAGCTTACATGCGGGTCACTTGATTGAAGTATATAAGATCATGAATGATCTTTAGGCGATGTATGTCGAGAAGATGTTTCCTCTTGTGGGTCACTCCAGACTTAGGGTGTATCATTTGGAACTTTGCCTCAGAAAATGATGGAGGTCAGGTCATTGAATATGTTTAAGACAAAGATGGATAAATTCTTGTTTAGGCAAGGGATTCAAGGGTTATCACGGATGGATGGGAATCTGGAATTCTAGGCACAAACAAATCAACCATGATCCTATTGAAAAGGCAGGGATAAGGTGCCAAATGTCTTACTTCTAATATTATTTCATATGTTTGTATTTTCTGGTGATTCTCTGAAGAGGTTATTTTAGCAGAATTTCAACTGTATTGCTTAAATTAAGGCCATCATTTAAACAAAGATGCCTTAAAGTTGCTGTTTTGCCTTGACCATTTCAGTTAATGTAACCATAATTGTTTGCAATTAGTCACATTTTGAAATTGTTACTGATAATAAAATGTATTATTTTTTAGAAAGCTGCAACACTGCTGCAGAAAGTTGAAGTTGAGGAGGAGATCCTATATTCGTTAAGAACAAAACCGACATTAACTGATAATGAAGAGCTTGATGTTGTACCAGCCCCCATCCTGCTGTCCAGAACACACAATTCTGTGATATTCAAACCAGCTCCTTTTGCTTCTTCTAAAGAGGTTGACAAACTTTTAAAGTATTCTTTTGGACGTTGTTGGCAGTGCAAAATGGACATTGTTGTGTAATGGTTATAACTAAATATTTTCATACTTTTATTGAAGTCATGGTTTGTTCAACAATTTGGCAAACAGTAAAATAGTAGAGATGTTAACAATGAATAAGGGCAGAATCTTCCTCGGCCCCCACGTGATGAGGGCTCTGGGGAGAGGTGTAGGAAAATCAAACGTGATGTGATGGGAGGATCTTTTCAATGTCAAGACTAAAAAGTCACGTTTTCCAGCCATGCTTGAGACTTTGAGATGAGATTCTTGCAAGTGAGTGACGAGAGGTCTGTGAACAGGTGCTATTGCTCAGTGACATCCTTATTATGACTAATCTTGCCTCATTAAGATGTAGGTTCCCATTCTCCTATCATCAGATAGAAGCTAGAGGCCAAGAATTCCCGACATGAAAGTCAGCGTGGATACCTGGTGAGTCCAGCTTACCACTTGCAGCTCTCTGAGGTCAGGAGCATAAGATAAAGAGGTGGTTAAGAAGGCATTGCTTTTACTAGCTGAGGCATAGAATGCAGGAGGAAGGGAGATATGTTGGAACTGAAACATTGATTAGGTCACACCCGGATTATTGCATGTAGCTCCAGTTACCGCATTACAGGAAGGATCTGATTACACGAGAGAGTGCATAAGAGATTTACCAGGATGTTGTCTGGGCTGCAGAGTCAGAGCCAACAAGAAAGGTTGGATGGCCCCTTTTGTGGCACAGTGATGGGGTCCCTATTCTAATCATCAGCCAGAAGTGTCACATTGATGATTCATCTTGGTCTCCTTTAGAGATCCCCAGAGTCATAAATGCCAGCCTTTAGCCAATTTGATTCACTCTACTTGATATCAATAAATGGCTGGAGGCACTGGCTCTAGCAAAGCTATGAATTCAGACAACTGAAGACTTGTGCTCCAGAACTTGCCATGCCTCTAGCCAACCTGTTTCATTCTAACTACAAAACTGGTGTCTGCTTGACAATACTTTTGGTTCCTCACAACCTTGCATAATAAAACAATCCTGGTTAATGTTTGGGTAATTAGAATCCCCAACTATTCCTGCTTTATTATTCTAGCAGTTCTCGAAAATGGGATTGCATATTAGATCCTCTTTCTCTCTCTCTGACAGTTTGGAAACCAATAGTACACCCTGAAATGCATAGAACATAGACAGCACAGCACAGTACAGCACAGTACAGGGCCTTCGGTCCTCGATATTGTACCAGCCTTTTATCCGACTCTAAGATCAGATTAACCTACATACCCTTCATTGTACTATCTTGCATGTGCCTATCCAAGAGTTGCTTAAATGACTCGAATGATTTTGATTCTACAACCACTGCCAGCAGTGCATTCCACGCACCCACCACTCTGTGTAAAGAACCTATCTCTGACATCTAAACTTTGGGCAGCATGGTGGCTCAGTGGTTGCCTCACAGCGCCAGTTTCAATTTCAGCCTCAGGCGACTGTCTGTGTGGAGTTTGCACATTCTCCCCATGTCTGTGTGGGTTTCCTGTTTCCTTCCAAAGATATGCAGGTTTGGTGAATTGGCCATGCTAAATTGCCTGTAGTGTTAGTCAGGGGTAAATATAGGGCAGGGGAATGGGTCTGGGTACGTTACTCTTTGGAGGGTCGTTGTGGAGTTGTGGGGCCGAAGGGTCTGTTTCCATACTGCAGGGAATCTAATCTAAACCTTCCTCCAGTTACCTTAAATTATGTCCCCTTATGATAGACATTTCTGCCATGGGCAGACGTCTCTGGCTATTCACTCTATCTATGCCTCTCAACATCTTGTACAACTCTATCAAGTCACCTTTCATCCTTCTTCGCTTCAATGAGGAAAGCCCGAGCTCCCTTAACCTTTCTTCATAAGACATGTCCTCCAGTCCAGGCAGCGTCCTGGTAAATCTCCTCTGCTATCTCTCTAAAGCTTCACATGTTTCCTCTAATGAGGTGACCAGAACTGAATACAATATTCCAAGTGTGGCTCTTAAACTCAATCTCCCTGCTAATGAAAGTAATGGCAACTTTGAGGGATATATGGACATGGACCCCAAGATCCCTCTGTTCCTCCACACTGCCAAGGAACCTGCCTTTAACCCTGCAATCTGCATTCAAATTCACCCTTTTAAAGTGAATGACTTCACACTTTTCCAGGATGAAATCCATCTGCCACTGACCAGCCCAGTTCTGGACTCAGTCAATGTCCCGATGCAATGTACAACAGCCCTCCACAATATCCACGATTCCACCAACCTTTGTGTCATCCGCAATCTTATTCACCCACTCTTCCACTTCCTCATCTAAGTCATTTCTAAAAATAACAAAGAGCAGAGGTCCCAAAACCGAACCCTGCAAAGCACCATTGGTCACCAAGCTCCAGGCTGAATACTTCCCATCTACCACCACCCTCTGTATTCTATGGGCCAACCAATTCTGTATCCAGACAGCCAGATTTTCCTGAATCTCACACCTCCCTACTTTCTGAATGAGCTTATCATGGGGAACCTTCTCAAATGCCTTGCTAAGGTCCATGTACACCACATCCACTGCTCCACCTTCATCAATGTATTTTATCACATCCTTAAAGAATTCAATAAGGCTTATGAGGCATGATCTGCCCTTCACAAAGCCATGCTGACTATCTCTAATTGAGCTACTCTTTTCTAAGTAATCATAAATCTTGTCTTTCAGAATCGTCTCCAATACTTTGCATACCATTGACCTAAGACTGACTGGTTTGTAATTCCCAGGATTATCCCTATTCCCTTTCTTTAACAAGGGAATAACATTTGCCATCCTCCAATCATCAGGCTCTACTACAATGGACAGTGAGGACGCAAAGTTCATAGCCAAAGGCACAACAATCTCTTCCCTCGCATCCTATAGAATCCTAGGATATATCCCGTATGGTCCAGGGGATTTGTCTATCCTTATGTTTTTCAAAAGTTTCAGTACATCCTCCTTCTTAACATCAACCTGTTCTAGCATATCAGTATGTTTCAAGCTGTCCTCAGAAATGTCAAGGTTCCTCTCAATAGTGAATGCTGAAGTAAAGTTTTTGACGACTCTCGGTGCAAATTCCCTCCACTATCCTTGATCGGCCCTCCCCTCGCTCTGGCCACCCTCATGTTCCTTGCATAAGATTAGAACACCTTAGGGTTTTCCTTAATCTTACCCGTTAAAGCTTTTTCATGCCCTTTTCTAGCTGTCCTAAGTCTATTCAGTTCCTTCCTGGCTATCTTATAATCCTCTCAAGCCCTGTCTGGTCCTTGCCTCCTCAACCTTAAATAAGCTTCCTTCTTTCTCTTGACTAGATGTTCCACATCCCCTGTCACCCAAGGTTCCTTCACCCTACCATCCCTTCCTTGCCTCAGTGGGACAAACATGTCCAGCACTATCAGCAAGTGCTTCCTAAACAACCACCACATTTCTGTTGTGCATTTCCCTGAGAACATCTGTTCCCAGTTTAGACACCCCAAACCTGCCTAATGGCATTAAAATTCCCCCTCCCCCAATTACTTTCCCATGCAGTCTGCTCCTATCCCTCTCCACAACTATAGTAAAGGTGAGGGAGTTGTGATCACTATCACCGAAATGCTCTCCCACTGAGAGATCTGACAGCTGGCATGGTTTGTTGCCAAACACAAAATCGAAAATCCCGCCCCCCATTTGGCTTATCTAAATATTCTGTCAGGAACCCTTCCTGGACACACCTGACACAAACTTCTCCATCCAAGCTATTTAAACTAAGGAGGTTCCAATCAACATTAGGGAAGTTAAAGTTACCCATAATAGCAACCCTATTACTTCTGCACCTTTCCAAAGTCTACCTCCCAATCTGCTCCTCCATGTCTCTGTTGCTATTGGGCGGGGAGGGGGGCTGTCTATCGAAAACTCCCAATAAACTTACAGTTCCTTTCCTATTTCTGACTTCTACCCATACTGAGTCAGTAGGCAAACTCTCCTCAACAACTTCCCTTTCTACAGATGTGATACTATCCCTTGATTAGAAATGCCACTCCTCCACCTTTTTACCTCCACCCCCCCTACCCATTCCTTTTGAAACATCTAAACCCTGGAACATCCAACAACCATCCCTGCCCCTGTGATATCCAAGTCTCCATAACAGTCCAACATCATAGTTCCAGCTACTGATCCATGCTCTGAGCTCGTCACTCTTATTCCTGATACTTTTTGCATTAAAATAAACATACTTCAATCCATCACACTGACTGCACCTTTGCCCAATCTCGGCATGCTATATCTGGCTGTTCACTACCTACTCCATCATCTGATCCACAGCTCCGGTTCCCATCCCCCTGCCAATCTAGTTTAATCCCACCTGAAGCGCTCTAACGTCCTGCCCAGGATATTGGTGCCCTTCCAGTTCAGGTGCAACCTTTCCCAGAAGGTATCCCAATGATCCACATACCTGAAGCCCTCCCTCCTACACCAGCTCTGCAGCCAAATGTTCATCTGCACTCACTCTCTATTCCTAGCCTCACTAGTACGTGGCACCGGTAGCAATCCTGAGATTACTACTCTCCTTCTCCTGCTTTCTAACTTCCAAATTAACTCCGTATATTCTCTTTTCAGGTCCTCCTCCCTTTCCCTACCTATATCATTGGTACTGATGTGTCCCAGGACTTCTGGCTGCTCTCCCGCCCCTTAAGAATCGAGTAGATTCAATCTGAGACATCCCTGACTCTGGCTCCCAGGAGGCAACATACCATCTGAGACTCTTGCTCACGACCACAGAATCTCCAACCTGTTCCTCTCATGATTGAATCTCCTGTCACTATCGCTGTCCTATTCTCCTCTTCCCTTCTAAACCACAGAGTCGGGCTCAATGCCAGATACCTAGCTACTGTGGCTTTCCCCTGATAGGTCCCCCCCTCCAACAGTATCCAAAATGGTTTACTTATTACTGAGGGGAACGGCCATAGGGACTCCATGCACTGTCTGCCTATTTCCTTTTTCTGTTGTACTTCTACACTCATGGCCTCATTTGGTGATCCTCCTTACTACAATTACTAAACTCGTTTCTTTCTTATATAGCCTATTACCTCTATCTTCTAGTTTACTCACACTTTAAGTTCTAGCTTTTCTCCCCTTTGAACTTTTGTGGAAAACCATCCTCTGACAATCTAGTTTAAATCCACCCCAACAGTTTTAGTAAGCCTCCCATGTGGGTGTTGCTCCTGTTTCTGTTCAGATGTAACCCATTCAACATGTACAGGTCCCACCTCCCCAGTAAAGATCCAATGCTTTAGGAATCTAAAGCCTCCCCCTCACCTTCGCACACTGTCCCTCAAGCCACATATTCATCTATTCTATCCTTCTATTCCTGTACTCAGTACTGTGTGGCACTGGAAGTAATCTGGAGATTATTACCTTTGAAGTCTTTTTTTTCTTTTTGTTTCCTTTCTTATTCCCTAAAGTCAGCTTGCAGGACCTCATTTCTCTTTTGTCCTATGTCATGGGTCCATGACCTATGGCTATACGCTGTCCTCCTTCTGAATGCAGTTCCAAGATACCTTGCCCAGGAAGCAACAACCACCCTGGAATCACATTTACTGCTGCAGGAATGCCTGTCTCTCACAGAACAATGCCAACTTCCGAAGTGGGACATGCAGCTGGAGGACTGGGTAACCATCCTATCCCACTGTCTGCGAAGGTCACAGCTACATTGAAATTCTACGCATTTGGCATCTTCCAAGGAACTACTGGGGACTTGTGAAGGATCTCCCAATCATTCACCCTCAAATGTATAAAGGCTGTTGCTGATACCATTTGTCTCAGATCATACTGTTTCATCTCGTTGTCCATGAAGAGGTCAGTGCTGTAGCTGACAAGAAGGATTTGCAACATAGTTGGTTTCTTGCAGATGCAGTGTACAATAGTCTGCATACATATCTCATTGAGAAGCCCATATTAGGACACATGTTGAACAAGAGGAAAGATTTCTATTTCATCAATGTACAAGTAATCTGTAATCATCAGTATCTATTTCTTATAACTTTGCTCACAGTACCCTGGGTGATACCCTGATGACTATATCCTTGTGAATTCTGATGTTGCTGCTGTGTTTCAGGGCCAGATACCTTACAAGCCTGGTTACTCAGGTCCAGGCCTACCCACTGTAACCATGGCTGATGACTCAGTTACACAACCCATTGAATGAGGTGGCAAGGAGTTATAATACTATTCGTTCTTTAACTAGGCCTAACCTGGAAGAGACAACAGGCTTCCTGAAGATTAGATTCTGATGTTTGGATTATCTGGAGGGGCCTCACAAAATACTGCAGACACAGTGTGCCACATAATCCTAACATGCTATGTTGTGCAGGTTTGAAGCAGGCATAAGAGGAGATAGATGCTAATGAGCTGGGAGAGCTACAGCAGTCTTCTGAGGAAGAGGATGAGACATTGAGCAGGAAGAACATCACCTTATGTATGACACAATGCAGTGGCATTAGGAGCCACAAGCCAGATAGGGCTTAATTAACACTCCATTCTTGTAGATGGAAATCGTTGGCGCTCAACTTTCAACAGTCTGTTTCTGTTACTTTCAACAGTCTGTTTCTGTTCTAAGAGACAAATACAGCTTCTGTTTGTTTAATTTCTGTGGACCTTTGGTGCCGATTGAGTAAAGGTAGCTGTTTGGAAACATTTGATGTCTTCCCTGCATGTGATGGTAGACACTGATAAAGTGTTGGGCTATGATAGACATTTGGGAAGAGTAAAAATGATGTAAAATGTTTTAAGGCAGAATGTGGCTAAGCACAGGTAAGCTATGTAGGTTGGTAAATGTGAGACAATTGCATAATAAAACTCGCTCGACTATGTGAAGAGAAACCCTCCATAAAACTCAATAAAACTGATGCTTTCAATTTGATAAGATTTAGCTCAATTGCTCAAGAACACAGCAGCTGGTGGACTGTAAATTCAATTCGTTTCATTTATTCTTCTCATGTGGAGTCGCAGGTAAACCAGGTGGTGATGAAAGCATTTGGTACACTTGCCTTTATTGGTTAGTGCATTGAGTATGGGTATTGGGTGGGTTGCAGCTGTACAGGACATCAGTGAGGCCACTTTTAGAATACTGTGTTCAGTTGTAGTCTCCCTACTACAAAAAGGCTGTTGTGAAACTTGAAAGGGTTCAGAAAAGATTTATAAGGATGTTGTCAGGGTTAGAGAGTTTGACCTATAGGGAGAGACTGAATATGTTGGGGCTATTTTCCCTGGAGCATCGGAGTCTGAGGGATGACCCTATTGAAGTTTATAAAATTCATGAAGGCATGGATAGGGTAAATAGTCAAGGTCTTTTCCCCAAGGGTGGGGAAGTCCAAAACTAGATGGCATATGTTTAAGGTGAGAGGGGAAAGATTAAAAGGGACCTGAGGGGCAACTTTTTCTAATAGAGTGTGGTGCTTATATGGAATGAGCTGCCAGAGGAAATGGTAGAGACTGGTACAATTACAATATTTAAAAGGCATCTGGATTGGTATATGAATAGGAAAGGGTTTTGAGGGATATGGGCCTAATGCTAGCAAATGGCATGAAATTAATTTAGGATATCTAATTGGTATGGACCGTTTGGTCCGAAGGGTCTTTTCTATGGTGTACATCTCTATGGCTCAATGACAGCAGGTTCACCATTTGTCACCTATCCCTAATTGCCCTTGAACTCATTGGTAATCTAAGCCATTTCAGAGGAACGTTAAGAGTCAACCACATTGTTGTTGATCACCAGTCATATGTAAGTCAGGCCAGGTAATAATGACTGCTTTCCTTCCTGAAAGATGATTGTGGACCAAATCCATTCGGTTAGAAAGTTCATGGTCACCATTACTATCTTTCAATTGTAATTTTCTTTTGATTAATTGAATTGAAATTCCACCAGCTATGAGGCTAAGATTTGAGCTGCTGATCCCAGGCCATTAGCCTTGGCTTCTGGCTTGCAGGTAAAGTGACTGCACTACTATACCCTGAGTCATGATAAAGTTTCCAGTTAGAACTTTAATACTGTTCATTGCAAAAAATGACTTTAATCATTGGATAATGTACCCTTGAATAACGTAATAGACATTTATTTTCTAATCTAAGTTCTATCATTAATAGCTGTATTAAAGTCATTCTTAACTTAAAGTATTTCATGATGCTAGCTCAGGTTGTCAATGCCTTCTGAACTTGACTGTTAAAAGGTTGCCAACTTCATACCAGGGCTCCCCAGTGATTCATGACCCCGCCAGGATGTCATGAACCTCATCACCTCATCATAGGCTTGACTCCATGAAAATAGAGGGAGATTCTACAATACCCATCCCATCACTAGAACCACAAGGAATGTGAATGTTGCATGCAGGCTTGTTCCCTTATTCCACCTCTGAGAAAATACCACCTCTGAGAATGGAGGTGGTACTCCCAGAATATGGTCCTACCTGTCATTTTTAAATACCACTCACCAGTCTTCTGGCATGGAAGGAAACCAGAAAAAGTGGCTGACCATCTTGATCACCACATTCTTTACCTAAAAAGGCTGAAGATTGGCACTAGGCAACAGAACCACTGCAGACATGATAGACCAAATGGCCTCCTTTGCACCATAACTATTCTGTGATTCTGTGAAATGTATCATAGTACCTATAAATATACTATGACTTTAATGGTTTGAAGGCATAAAATATGCTTACATTATATGCTTATATTTTTAATCATTGAAAACATATTGAGAACCTTTCCTCTGTCTTTGTTAAGGTTTACTGGTATCGCATATTTGGCCGTACTGCAACAGGAAGCATTCTCAAAGTACGCCTCAAGGATTCTCATCTTCAGAGTACAGGAATACAGGTACAGAAATAAAACCCATTTAAAGTCATAGAGCTGTACAGTATGGAAACAGACCCTTCAGTTCAACTTGTTCATGTCGACCAGATAACCTAAATTAATCTAGTTCCATTTGCCAGCATTTGGCCCATATCCTCGAAACCCTTCTTATTCATGTATCCAGATTTCTTTTCCAGTAGTTGAATGGCAATTAATGATCATATTGTGATATTTTGTGTCATACAATTTCTATTTAATAATTTTTAGTCATGCATTTTTAGTGTTACATCTTGGCTCAGACTGTCGCCAAGCAGGTATTCTTAAAATCAGGAAAACCTAGATTCTAAGATTCCTGCCCCATTCCCATTTCCAGCATCTTTAACTGGTAGAGGTAGTTAGATCACATGCCGCACTTCCAATTTCACTGGTTCTGTTGTGGGGAGAGGACATTTCAACCCTTTCCCACACCCCTCAATTTTATTAAGTTAGGCCTATTCTATTAGTAAGCATGATACATGCCCTCACAGAGGAGTCATAAACTCAAAGGAATTCCTCATTTCAGATCAGCAATAAAAAAAATTCCTTCGACATCCCTATTGATATAAATTGCCTCCATAACTTCTCATGAAGCTGTAAATCAATCATAGTCTCAAAATAAAAAATATTTTGCCCAGTTTAGACATCTTAACTTGTGCACCTAAAAAAAATTAGTCATTGGAAGCTACATCAATATAAGATTGAGTTTCTCATGATTAATTATATTTCAATAAAACAAAGTGTTCACTTCCTTTCAAGCTGTGTAAATATTGCGTGCTGAACTCCATGCCATTCTTGGGGCTCAGCTAAACATTCGTTCTGAAGTCATCTGGCAACTTTATCAACAGAAGCAAGCAGCTTTTATTTCCAAATGGCTTAATTATGAATGACTAATTCATGTATTTCAGCAGGAAATGTTTGAAGGGAAGTATAAGTGTAGTTTGATACCTCTACTATCTTGTAATGACTTGATTTTTTTTTAATGTGGTCTTTCAATGCCTGTGATTTTAGTAGAACAAGGTGATAGAATCTAAAATGCATAAAAAGTTTCTGACATTTCTATTGTGAATGACTCTGGTTGATTAAGTGCTTGTAAATTGAGCACTTCTTTTCAAAGTATTATTTGAAATCATTCTTCTTTTGTCAGTTTCAGGATCGTTTCAATGAATTACCATATTTTCTGCTGGCAAATTGGTTCTGTACATTGTGAATCCTAGGAGAGTGGATTAGGGTATAGGGAAATGACTTGGAGATATTCGGGACATATGAAGAGAATGGTTTGGTTTGGAAGGGTATGGGAATGGATGTGGGAGTGAATCGGTGGAAAGGTGAAGGTTTGGTGGTCATGATTGCAACTGGACAGTGAGCATTTTATCTTGCTGGGCTACATTATTGCCTCTATATTACACTCAATTCAACATGAAAAGTGAACTGAGGCTTCCATAGCAGAGATGGATTTGTGGAATTGGGACCTTGTCTAATGTAACACACCTTTCCCTAACGTCTTACAGCCCACTCTAAGATAAAGAGGAAGTAGGTAGCAGCTATTAATTTATATGTCTGAGCACATACATATGGGGAACATTTGTAACAGGGATGGAAAGAAGTGTAAGACTGAATAATTAATTAGTAAACTGTATCTGCGAAGGGAAATGTCTTGGTGTTATGTTTGACTGATGGGCTTGGATTTAAGTTAATAATAATACACTGATTTTTCTTCTCATTGAAGGTGCCAGCATTTGGAGAGTGCTTACTGGAAGTAAAAGACCTTGAACCTAATGAAAAATACATATTTGCAGTTGCTGCTTATTCAGAAGATGGAACAATCATTGGAAATGGAATTGGGGAAACGACAAAGCCAATCCTAGCATATTATCCTCTTCCTATCCTTACAGCATGGACCTACCTTTGTCAGGTACAACTATTCTCCAGCAGACAATTTTGAATTATGTGTTAGTCTGTGTTAGTGAGTTGGAACTCATTTTACATCGTTTCCTATTTGTATCTCCATTGAAGTGAAGTGTAAAATCGTCTGCTGTCTTATATCACAGTTGAACGAAAGCAGAGTAGTATTCAAGGTTTTACTTGGATGAAAGACTGACCAATTTCCCCTCTGGCTTGGGATATGCTTGGTAGATCATTTTGTGGCTTCCAAAGTGCACATGTGGCTCATGACTGACTTTGCCGAGGATCTTTGTTTTCTTGTGACTCTAAGAGATTTAACAGGATGTAGTCGGGAATGGAGGGTTTGAGTTATCAGGTTGGATGGCTGAGACTTTTTTCATTGGAGTGTAGGAGGTTGAGGGGTGACCTTTTGGGGTTTTATAAAATCATGAGGCTTATAGATAAGATGTTGTTGTGGTTCTGTTCGCCGAGCTGGGAATTTGTGTTGCAGACATTTTGTCCCCTGTCTAGGTGACATCCTAAGTGTTTGGGAGCCTCCTGTGAAGCGCTTTTGTGATGTTTCCTCCGGCATTTATAGTGGTTTGAATCTGCCACTTCCGGTTGTCAGTTCCAGCTGTCCGTTGCAATGGTCGGTATATTGGGTCCAGGTCGATGTGCTTATTGATTGAATCTGTGGATGAGCACCATGCCTCTAAGAATTCCCTGGCTGTTCTCTGTTTGGCTTGTCCCATAATAGTAGTGTTGTCCCAGTCGAATTCATGTTGCTTGTCATCTGTGTGTGTGGCTACTAAGGATAGCTTATCGTGTCGTTTTGTGGCTAGTTGGTGTTCATGGATGCGGATCGTTAGCTGTCTTCCTGTTTGTCCTATGTAGTGTTTTGTGCAGTCCTTGCATGGGTTTTGCTCATGCTGGGTATTGGGTCCTTTGTCCTGGTGAGTTGTTGCCTGAGAGTGGCTGTTGGTTTGTGTGCTGTTATGAGTCCTAGTGGTCGCAGTAGTCTGGCTGTTAGTTCGGAAGTGCTCTTGGTGTATGGTAGTGTGGCTAGTCCTTTAGGTTGCGGCATGTCCTTGTTCCATTGTCTTTCCCTTAGGCATCTGTTGATGAAATTGCGGGGATATCCGTTTTTAGCGAATACATTGTATAGGTGTTCTTCTTCTTTTTGCAGTTCTAGTGTACTGCAGTATGTTGTGGCCCTTTTGAATAGTGTCTTGATGCAACTTCTTTTGTGTGTGTTGGGGTGGTTGCTTTCGTAGTTCAGGACTTGGTCTGTGTGTGTGGCTTTCCTGTATACCTTTGTGGTGAATTCTCCGTTAGGTGTTCTCTGTACCATCACGTCTAGGAATGGGAGTTGGTTGTCCTTTTCTTCCTCTCTAGTGAATCGGATTCCTGTGAGTGTGGCATTGATGATCCGGTGTGTGTTCTCTATTTCTGTGTTTTTAATGATTACAAAGGTGTCATCTACATATCTGACCCAGAGTTTGGGTTGAATTTGCAGTAAGACTGTTTGTTCTAATCTTTGCATTACCGCTTCTGCTATGAGTCCAGAGATGGGTGAGCCAATGGGTGTGCTGTTGATTTGTTCATATATTTGTTACGAGCACCCGAGCTACAAATCTTCTTGCAAACTTTGAAGATAAGATGTGCAAGGCAAGGCTCCATGTGCAGTTTGCAAGCTGCATTGCAGTGTGGAAGGAATGTGGGAGCTGAGATCAGCTGGTGAGATGGCCTGATTTGGTTCTCTGGGACAGTAACTGAGCTCCTAATATCGTTCTTATGCTCCCTACCCTAACCCTTACCACACCCCCTTGCCACATTGCATAACCCTATCATTCATCCAGCATCCCCTACATACAATGCTTTGGCATCACGCAGCAATGGGTGCAGGTGAAGGAAAATTAATATGTACCAATCAAATAAAACTCTCATTGAAATTTCTGTCATTGATGCTGTAAAGAAAAGCTGTAGTCCTATATAGAAAATAATTCCCTAGGTGACATGAGGCTGTGTAAACAAGCAAGCATGTATTCAGGAACCACAACAATATGAATTATTACTACAACTGAGTAAAATTGTCAGTCATTTGCCTGATCAACAATGTAAACACGACTGATTACTCACAACTTTTGGAGCTTGGCTTTGATTCCATAATGGCCATAGCTATTGCAACATTGGCCCAAATTTTCCAAAAGGATTACAGTTGTAGCAGTGAAGGTTGGAGTTACATATCGAGATCCTGTGGAAATCCCATTGCAGCTGGCTTTGCGAGAATTGTCTGGGAAGTTGAAACTTCTGAAAGACATTTAGTAACCTTCCAAGTAGTCCTCAGCACTGAGTTTGATTCAGATAAACTACTTCTTCCTGATCTTCTTCCTGATCTTTGCATCACACCTTTTGACTCCCAACTGAAACGTCATCCACCTCATGCCACATAAATGACACCCAAGGCTTTATTCAGCTCATCAACTCAAAGCCCCCTTGACCTCTAACAACTTTCCTGACTCCCCTAGGGATCTGACATCACACTCCTTTCCACTCCACCTGACTCCCATCCTTCTATTTAGACATGAACCCCTTCTGTCCCCTTAGCCTCCAATTTCTCCTCCCCCTACCTCACCCCCCCTCATCTCCAGCACCTGTACCCTTCACATAGCTGGCACCTGTACCCCATACCACCTATCTCCCTACTAACTCAATCACTTGGTACCTGTACCTGTCAACTGCTTGTTATCCTTGCTCTTCACCCACCTGCCACCTGACTGCACCTTATTATCTTAACCACCTGGCATTCTAACCTCTACATCATTCATTGACCTGTCATCCTACTCCCCCACTTAGCTGGCACTCTCCCCTCATACTTAGCTTCTCTCAAAAGCTGCCAATTTGGCAGCTGGGCTTCATGCATACCTGGAATGGAAGGCTCCTGTCTCAGACTTCACTTGAAAAACTGCACCAAATATTAAATGGCAATTTTTTAATTGATCTGGATCAGAAATGAGGACTCTGATTCAGAATCAATTCATTAGCTTTCAGATCCAGAACATTCTACCCAAACACCCCAACCTCATCTCTGCCAACTACCTCGCAAAACTGAACTAAACAGATCTTAGAATCTCTACAGTATGGAAGCAGGCCCTTCAGCCCAACAAGTCAAGACTGAACCTCTGAAAAGTCTCCCATCCAAACCCATTGCTCTATATTTACCACTGACCAATGCACCTAACCTACACATCCCTGAACACTACAGGCAATTTAGCATGGCCAAATCACCTAACCTGCACATCTTTGGATTGTGGGAGGAAACCGGAGCACCCGGAGGAAACCCATGCAGACACGGGGAGAATATGCAAACTACAAACAGACTGTCGCCTTAGGCTGGAATTGAACCCAGCTCCCTAGCACTTTGAGGCAGCAGTTCTAACCACTGTGTCACCATGCCAATGGGATGTTCTTGTCTATTTCGGTGTTAAAGTATGGCACTGGATGTCTTAGATGGCGTCACATCCACCATGGCCTATGCTCATTGTGAAATCTGGACCAAGCATATACTCGTCGGCTTATTTCGCATAAAAGTGTGTTCTGAGGAAAGTTAATGCCGAATCATTAAATGAATGGAGAGATTAAATACTTGACCACAAAGGCACCTTCCAGAGTTGCTTGTTCTGGCACCATATTTTAAGGCCACCCAGGTACCCCATCACTCCAGAATAAAGAGCAGCTACTGCTCCCACTCCATCCTACAGATGCCTGCCAAGCATCAATAACCATCTCCAACTTTTACTCTTGCTTCAATAGAGGCTCTGCTCCATGTTGTCTTGGCCAGGGAGATCCTCCTTTCCTTTTGAAGGGCATAGGAAGTCCTACCATTACACCTGGGCAGCCTGTGCCAATCATAGGAAGGATGTTCTGTCTATGTCTACCCCTGTACAGCCGTGTTTCACAGACACACCCACCTCATGCATGATGTGGAATGAAGAGCTCATACCCACCACATACTGATGATTTTCTAAAACTTTCATGGCACCGAGCTTCCCAATCATTCACTGGTGAGGGGTCACTTCCTGGCAGGCCTGTGCAAATTCGTTGAGTACCCATACACATATTCCAAATGGCTGACCTGTTTGTGTTTTGGATTCCACATTCCCATCTACCCCTGATCACGTTTGATTTCCCAACCTCACAACAATATATCTATCTCCAACTCAAAAATCTCCACCACCTTCTGAGGACTCTGAAAAAAAAAAAAAATTCCTTCAGCTTCTTAAAGATTCAAGTTGAAACTCTGCACATGAATTAGTATTGTGATAACAATAGTAGCAGCTACATAGAACATAGAACATAGAAAAATACAGCGCAGTACAGGCCCTTTGGCCCTCGATGTTGCACCGATCCAAGCCAACCTAACCTACACTAGCCCACTATCCTCCATATGCCTATCCAATGCCTGTTTAAATGCCCATAAAGAGGGAGAGTCCGCCACTGCTACTGGCAGGGCATTCCATGAACTCACGACTCGATGAGTAAAGAATCTACCCCTAACATCTGTTAGAGGTAGCTAATGGGACAACATTAACAGCTAATAGAACAACATGATAGTGAAAGAAAAATAGCACCTAAAGGAGAACTGTACTGTTAAATAAATGAACAGTGGTGAAAAAAGATGAAACTTAAGAGAAGCTTAAGGGGAGTTATTAGTTCAAGAAGTGAAATAATAATTGAGTATTATCATGAAATAACAAAGTTTTACCAAAGTTTGCCATTGACCTCTTAAAGTCTATTTATTAAGCAATTCCACTTATCCAAGGCCAATCAGTGAGTACAAAGGAGGAAATCCAGCAGTGCTGTTGTACTATTAAATAGACAAAGAGAAGGCTTTCATCCTGGGGTGGACAAAGTGAAAAATCATACAACACCAGGTTATAGTCCAACAGGTTTATTTGGAAGTATTAGTTTTCAGACCCCTGGTGTTGTGTGATTTTTAACTTGGAAAATGTTGGTAATATTGTCAGAAAGATGGAAAACCTGCTGGACTTCACCACCTGTCTTTATTTGCATGTATTATTAAAAAGAAATGGGCAGCAGCAGTGTTGGTGAAAACCATTTTGAGAAAGTGAGGCAGTGATTGTTCTTAAGGCCATCTCTCTGCTGTTCCTGCTTGGCCTCATGGATGTTCAGAGAAAACTAACTTTCCACCCATAAGCAAAGGGAAATGCACACTGCTAGCAGTCTTTACTAGTTTAGTTAATGAACTTATCTAATTACTTGTTGACAATTTTATTTAAAATGTTGCTGTTTTCTGTCACAGAATCATTACAGAAAGTTGCATGCTAACTCAATTATAATTTAATGTTTTTTTTAGGTTGCATATCAGTTAGGACACTATCCAGTGTCTAAAGCAGCCATCTCCATTTTATGGAAACACTTTGTTACAGACAAATGTTTACAACAAAATAAATGCCTTGTTTCTCACAAGACTGATTGGTGCATCTCTCCGAAAAGGTACAGTTATTACAAATTGTATGGAAGATTTTTCTCCCACTCCAGGTACAATTTATTTTAACATAGAAATGTAGAAGGAAAGAGCAGAAGTAAACCATTTCTCCATTCAAGTCTGTGTAGCCATTCAACATGGTCAAGGCAGTCCTTAGGAACATAGAATGATACAGCACAGGAACAGACCCTTCAGCCCACCATGTCTGTGCTGACCATGATGCCATTCTAAACTAATCCCATCTGCCTGCATATTATACATGTCCATCGATTCTCTGCCTGTTCATATGTCTGTCTAAATGCCTCTTAAACTTTGCTAATGTATCTGCTTCTATCACATTTCCTTGCAATGCATTCCAGGACCTACTATCCTTTGTGTAACAAATTTAGCACATTTCCCTTAAACCTTTCCCCTCTCACTTTAAACCTTTGCCCCCGGTATTTGATATTTCCACCCTGGGAAAAAGACTCCAACTATCCACTCTATCCATGCCTCTCATATTTTAATTAATTAATAATTCATAATAATTGAATTAATAATAATCTTAAGCTCTAGTGTAAGCAATCCTTGTTTGTCCAACCTCTCCTTGTAGCTAATACACTCCAATCCAGGCAACATCCTGATAAGTCTCTATTGTACCCACTCCAAAGCCTTCACTCCTTCCTATAGTGTGGCGACCAGCACTGCACACAATGCTCCAAATGTGGTCAAATTAAAAGCTTATATACCTGCAACATGACTTGCCCCAACCGATGAAGGCAAGTATGCATTTGACCACCCAAAATGCATCACCTTGCACTTGTTCAGATTAAGCTCCATCTGCCATTTCTCCCCTCAACTTTCCAATTGATCTTTATCCTGTTGTATCTTTTGACCACTGTCCTCAATATCCACTAATTTTCGTATATTCTGCAAATGTGCTAATCATTCCATCTAAGTCATTTATGTATTAGAAACAGCAGGGATCCCAGCACTGATCCTTGCACAGCACCACTGGTCATAGACCTCCAGTCAGAAAAGCACCCCTCCACAACCATCATTGTCTCCTATGACCTAGCCAATTTTTAAATTCAAGTTGCCAGCTTATCATGGATCCAGTACAACTTAATGTCCTAGACCATAATATTTAGTTCAATGCCATTTTCCTGCTTTCTCTCCATATACCTTGATGTCTTTAATATCTAAATATCTATCAATCTCTTTCTTGAATATATCCTAGTGATTTGGGCCTTCACAGTCTATCAAAGTTTGGTGAAAAAATGTTTCTCCATCTTAGGCTTAAATGTCTACCCCATCCTGATATTGTGACCCTTGGTTCTAAATTCCCCAGACTAGAGAAACAACCTCCTTGAATCCAATCTGTTTAGCCCTGTTAACATTTTTTTTATTTGCTCATACACTCAATTTATCTAAATTGCCCTGAAGGATCCTTGTATCCTCCTTACAACTCATAATCTCACCTAGTTTTGCGTCATAAGCAAACTTGGAAGTGTTGCATATGCCTTCCTCATTCAAGTCATTTATTTATCGTGAATAGTTGAGGCCCAAGTACTGATCCTAGTATACCTCTAGTGACTGCCTGCTAACTGGAAAAAGACCATTATTTCCACTCCATTTCTGGTCTGTCAACCACTTCTCAAGTTATGCCAGTATAATCCCTCTAATCCCATGTGCTTTAGTTTAGTCCACTCGTCTCTTGTGTGATACCTTATTGAAATCCAAGTACACCATTTCCACTGGTTCTCCCTTATCTATTCTACTCATTACACTCCCAAAGATTCCAGCAGATTAATTAAAGATGATTTCCCTTTCATAAACCCACGCTGATTTTGTCTAATCCCCATATGCTTTCCATGTGCTTAGTCATCACGTTTTTTACACTAGATACTAACATTTTCCTCACTTTTGATGTTAGGCTAACTGGTCTGTGATTCACTTCTTTTTCTTGTCTCCGTTTTTTAAAAAATATTGCAATTACATTTGCTTCAATCTGTAGTAACTGCTCCAGAACCTATAGAATTTTGAAAAATGACCACTAATGCATGCAATATTTTCAAGACCCTACTCTGCAGTGTAGATGATCAGACCCTGGGAATTTGTCAATTTTCAACCGTATTAATTTCTGCAGTGTTTTTTTTGCTAATGTTGCCTTTCTTCAGTTTCCCCCCTCTCATTAGATCCTTGGTTCCCTATCATTTCTGGGAAATTATTTGTGTCCTCTTTTGTGAAGATAGAACAACAATATTTGTTCACTTGTCTACAGATCCCTGAAGTTGGCAGGACAGATTAAAAAGGTAGTTGAGAGAGAATATAGCGTGCTTGCCTTTATTAATCATACATAGTAAGAGCAGGTTATGTTGGAGATGTACAAAACTTTAGATAGGCCACAGCTGACATATCGTTTGCAGTTCTAGTCACCGCAATGGAAAGGATGTGTTTGCACTGGAGGGAGTTCAAAGGAAATTCACCAGGATGCTGCCTAGGATGAAGTACTTCAGCTATGAAGAGAGGCTGGGGACGTTGGGGTTGTTTTCTTTCGAGCAGAAAAAGCTGAGAAGGTAGGGGAGGAAACTTAACAGCAATGTAAAAGATTTAGGAGTCAGTTAGCTTAGTTGACTGGATGGCTGATTCACAATGCAGCATGGTGCCAACATTGGCTGAAGTTGTCATGAAGGAATCCCCTTTTCAACCGGTTCCCTCACCTCAGACGTGGTGACCCTCAGGTTATACCACCATCAGTCATCTCTCACTAATGAGAGAGCAGCCCATGGTCTGGTGAGACGATAGTCACTTTACCTTTCCCTGTACGATTGTGAGGGGTATGGATAGGGTGAACAGATAGCAACTGTTCCCCTTAGTTGAAAGGTTAATGACAAAACAGCATAATTTTAAAGTGAAAGGCAGGAGGTTTAGAGGGGATTTGAGGAAAACCTTTTCACCCAGACGGTAGTGGAGGTCTGGATTGCACTGCATGGACGGGTATTTGAGGTGGGAAACCTTACAGCCTTTAAAAAGGTACTTGGATGAACACTTGAAATGTTATAAAATTCAAAGCTATGTACCTCGTGTGGGAATGTGGGACTAGTGTAATTGGTAGTGTTTGCTCGCAGTATACATTCAATAGGCTGAAGGACCTCTTCTGCTCTGTATGATTCAAAGATTCTAGGTATCTCAGACAGTATTATTGTGTGGACTGTTAATCTATAAATCCAAATAATGTTTTGGGGAACCGGGTTAAAATCCTGCAATGGTAAAGAATGCAATTTGAATTCAATAAAATCTGGAATTAAGGTTTTAATGATGACCATGAAACTGTTATTGATTATTGGAAAAACCAATTTGATTCACTAATGCAGGGAACTGCCATCCTCACCTGATCTGGCTCTTGTGTGACTTCAGGCACACAGCAATGTAATTGTCTCTTAACTGTCCTTATGACAATGAGGGATGGGCAATAAATGTTGGCCTGACTAGTGACGGCCTCATCCTATAAATGAAAAAAGGAATTTAGTAGATTGTGAGGGAATGAGGGTGGACTGTAAAACAAAATGTCTGTGTTCATATTATCATCAGCCTGCTTGTCATATAAAGTAGCTGAATTAAGGTGCGCCAGTATTAAGAATGGAATGAGCAAGAATGTGCCTTTTTCCTCTATATTTTCAGCAATATCAGATACCTGGTACCTTGCAGACAAGTGTCCTCTTCGTGGAACTCTTTTACAAACATCCTGTGGCCTCCTTCTGCTCTTCTCCCAATCTTGTGTTCTAATCTTTTCCTTAAGTGGGCGTCAATGGTTCTATAGCACTGTGTTTAGATGATGTTTCTGCCATAGCTGAAGAGCTATGGCAGAAACATCAGAGGAGCAGCAGGTGGAGCAACAGGTGGCTCTATCAGGTTCAATTCATGTAAATACACATTACTTCTTTAACTGATTTTTGTTCATACACAGAGTGTGTTTGATGCTGCTGGGCAAACATTTATTGCCCATTCCTAATTACACTTGAAAAGCTGGTGATGAGCTGCTTTCATGAACCACTGCAATCCATTCAGTGTATGTGTATCACAATGCCATTAGGAAGTCAGTATCAGGACTCGACCAGGCAACACTGAAGTCATAGAGTCATAGAGATGTACAGCATGGAAACAGACCCTTCGGTCCAACCCGTCCATGACGACCAGATATCCCAACCCAATCTAGTCCCACCTGCCAGCACCTGGCCCATATCCCTCTAAACCCTTCCAATTCATATACCCATCCAAATGCCTTTTCAATGTTGCAATTGTATCAGCCTCCACCACTTCCTCTGCGTGAAAAAGTTGCCCCTTTTCCAAGTCAGTACGGTGAGGGGCACTTGCGGATTGTGGTGATCCTACATGTTGACTGCTCTCATCCTTTTAAATGGTAATGGTTGTGGCTTTAGAAGATGCTGTCAAAAGATCTTTAGTGAATTTCTGCAGTAAATCTTCTAAATGGTAGACACTGCTGCAACTGAAGGTTGAGGCATTAAATGTCTGTGTGTTTGTGCCGACCAAGTAGGCAATCTTGCCCTGGTTGGTGTCAGACGTATTGAGAATTGTTGGATCGGCACTCATCCAGGGAAGTTGGCCATATTCCATCACAATCCTGACTTATACCTTGTAGATGGTGGACAGTGGACAGGGAGTTTGGAGGTTATTTACTTGCCACAGGCTTAAAAGTCAATACATTTTCAAGACCAGATAAAATGGATCCCAGACTGTTAAGAGAGGCAAGGGTTGTTGGCAATAATTTTCAATTCATCTCTGGCCACAGGGAGGACAGCCAATATGGTATACTTATTCAAGAAGGGAGAAAGAGATAAACCAGAAAATTACAGACCAGTTGGTTCAACCTGGTGAAGCTGTTGGAAATAATTCCAAGGGACAGAATTAATCTGCATTTGGAGAGGCAGCATTAAGAACAGTTAGTTTGGTTTTGTTCAGGAGGTCATGTCTGACCAACTTGATTACATTTTTCAAAGAGGTAACCAGGTGTGTAAATGAGGGCAATGCATTTGACGTATTCTACTTGGACTTCAGCAAGGCTTTAGGATATGGTCCTGCATGATAGACTGATAGCAAAGGTAAGAGCCTATTGAATTCAAGGAAATTTGGAAAGTTGGATGCAGATTTGGATGAGTGGCACGAAGCAGAGCGGGATGGTCGAGCGGAGTTTTTATGACTGGAAATCTGTATCTGCACAGACCAATTTTAGGATCCTTGTTGTTTGTATTATAGTGAAATGATATAGACTTGAATGTAGGAGAGTTGATTCGTAAATGTGAGGACGATATGAAAATTGATGAGGTGTTAGTAGTGTGGAAGATAGCCTTAGATTACACAAGAGTAATGAGGGGCATATCAGATGGACTGATCAGTAGCAAATAGAATTCAATCTAAATATATGTGAGAGAGTGCATACGGAAAGGATAAACAAGGCAAGGGAGTACGTAAAAAGTGGTTGGACCCTGATAAGCACCTACTTTAGAAATGAGACAGCACAGAAAGGGGCCATTCGGCCTATCTTGACCATGTCAACCCAGAGGCACATAGATAGCCTTTTTAATCCCACCTTCTTGCTTGTGGCCCATAACCCTCTACCTTGCAGCCCAAAGGGTGCAGTGCACACTCAGGTGCTTTTTAAAAAGAGTTTAGGGTCTCTGCCTCCACCACCAACTCGGGCAGCAAATTCCAGACACCCACCACCCTCTGTGCTTAAACAAAGTAGTTTTCCCTCACGTCCCCTTTAATCCTTCTGTCACTTAATTTGAATTTGTGACCCCAGGCTTTTGAACTCTCTGCCAAGGGAAGCTGGTTCTTCTTGTCTACTCTATCTCTCCCCACAATGTTGTGTACCTTAATTATGTCACCCCTCAGCCTTCTCTGTTCCAGGAAAAACAACCTCAACTTCTCCAATCTCTCCTCATAGCTACAATTCCCCAGCCCTTTGCAACATTCTAGTAAATCTTCTCTGGACTCTCCAGAAATATTATGTCCTTCCTCTAATGTGGTGACCAGAAGTGCACACAATACTCCAGTTGTGGGCTCACAGTATTTTCTTTAATCATTATATCCTTATTTTTGTATTCTATACTTTTATCAGTAAAAGACAGCATTCCATATACCTTCTTTACAACCGTATCTACTTGTACTGCTACATTTTGGGGACAGGAGGTTTCAAGAGGATGTGATGAAATACCTTTCCATCCGGGCGATGGTAGATATCTGGAACTCATAAGGCCTGGAAAGGTCAGAACTCACTACCTATAAGAGACTTCTCACTACCCTTATAACACTTAAACAGTATTTGGATGTACACTTGCGATGCCAAGGCAATCAAGGCTTTGGGCCAAGTGCTGGAAAATAGGATTAAAGTAGTTAGGAGCTTGTTTTTGAATGGTGCAAACTCAATGGGATTTTTTTTAATGGGCTCTTTGTAGTGATTGGAACAATGTCGGCTAGGTGGATTTCACAGAATATAAGTTCCCTGAATGTCAATAAAGTTTTCTGCTCTTGTTGTTTCTTCACTGTGTCCTATACCTGCACACTCATGACATGGGTGCTGGGAAAAATAAGCATTGCTGCTGTTTGGTGAAAGAAGAAAAAAATCAGGAGATTAGAATCTCAGTACAGAAAATAAAAAATAAGTTCCCTGATTGGGAACCTGGTCCAAACAGGGAATCCTAGCTGACAGGAGAGTCAGGGGTTCTGTTCACTCTAGGATCCACCTCTCTGATGGCTGGGTCAGTGTTATGTCCTATGCATGTGTAAACAAAGGGTGACTTGGTGATGGGATACCAGCTTTCATGGAGTTATTTTACTCTTGATCACAGTAACCTGTATGCAGAATTACCAGACTCTGTTGTAGCCACTGTTTTTACATGGCTAATCCACTTCAATTTCTGGTGAAAGTTGACCCCCAGGATGGTGATTCGTGGGAATTAAGAGATGGTTATCCCATTGAATGTTGAGGGCTGATGATTTGTGAAAGATTATCATTGCCTGCACTTGTGAAGTACTGATGTTACTTAGCACTTGTCAGCCCAAACCTGAATATTGTCCAGATTTTGCTGCATTTGGACATGCTGTTAACACTTAAAACAATCACTGAAGCACACACCAGAGACTAAAAGAACTGGCCCAGCAAACTGAAGATCTGATTATTTACTGCCAGGAAAATTGCCGTGTAACCTAATTGCCAGAGCTTATCTTGTGATGTCACTTCACCACTTCAGGTCCTAACTACCGCACACAGCAGTAAAAAAAATCCCAAAGTGCTTCACAGGAGTGCGATAAACTATAACACCAAACCATTTCAGGATTTAGGTCACGTCGGGCCAGCTTTTTAAAAAGTTCTTTCATGGTGGAACAATTATAATGGGGCATGTGGAAGATAGCAGAATTGGGGTGCCCAGATAATCTAGCAAGTAATGAGGCTGGTGGAAATTACACAGTTTAGGAGGGGCCACAACATTGAATGAAACAAACACAGAATGTTGGAGAATCTCAGCAGGTCTGGCAACATCTATAAAGAGCGAGAAACAGTTAATGTTTTGATTCTGGTATGACTATTCTTCAGAACTTTGAACATGTTTCTGAAAAAAAGTCCTACCGGACTGGAAACATTAACTCTGTTTCTCTCTCCAAAGATGCAACCAGACCTGCTGAGTTTCGCCAACATTCTCTATGTTTGGTCAAAATTTTCAGTATCTTCAGTATTTTGCTTTTAACAATATAGCATGGTGTAAAAACCAGAATGAGAATATTAAAAATAAGGCATTGCTTTAGTGGTAACTGATGTAGTTCAATGAGTAAGGGTGATGAGACTTGCTTTGAATTAAGTAAAAACAAGGACTGCAGATGCTTGAAACCAGATTCTAGATTAGAATGGTGCTGGAAAAGCACAGCGGTTCAGGCAGCATCCGAAGAGCTTTGAATTAAGATGGGGGGAGCACAGTTTTGGGTGACCTCAAGTTTATGGACGGTAGAATGTGCTGGATTATATAAGTCTAAAGGCACAAAGGCATGCTTGGATGAGGGTTTTTCTGGCATACGATGGCTTCCATCAAACAAGGAATAGGTGAGTCACTGGCTAGACTAGCATTTTGTACTCATTACTTATGTCCTTGAGAGGTTCATGGCGAGTCATATTCTTGAACCACTGCTAGTCCATGTGCTATAGATACACCCACAGTATTGGGAAGGGAGTTACAGGACTGTGACCATAACACTGAAGGGCACCCATTGCTTTCCACCTGAATTAAATTTCACTCAATGGCATTAGTCTTCATGATTTTTAGTTAGAGGGAAGTTTTGCTTATGCACACTGGATATAGGACAAACAGCTTGGTGATGGAGAAACAACAGAAGTGTTGAGTGAGACAGTGAAGATGAGTGTTAACAGCAGCCATAATGAAGCAAGAAGTAGATGCAGGAACTTTGCTGGAAACCACAAAAAAATTAAATGACCCAAAACTTCATTAGATTCAGTTATGAATTAATTGCTGGGTATTAATTAATCCACTCTGTCATACATGTACTTAAGATTACTCAAGGTACACAAATTCATCTCCTTTCTTTTAAGAATTAAAGTCTGGAACAAGCATGCTCAAAACCATTGTTTCTTGCGATACAATCAGCATCTAAAGAAGCCTGAGCTGGAACATGGTTGTGTTTTTTTCATTCCTGCTGCCCAACATTGGGCCATGATACCTTTGGCTCTAATGACAAATGGCATTTCACCAGAAAGCTGCCTTGGTTAAGCAAGATTTGGACTGGGGTGTACAAAGTTAAAAATCACACAACACCAGGTTATAGTCCAACAGGTTTAATTGGAAGCACACTAGCTTTCGGAGCGTCTATCACCTGATGAAGGAGCAATGCTCCGAAAGCTGGTGAGCTTCCAATTAAACCTGTTGGACTATAACCTGGTGATGTGTGATTTTTAACTTTGGTTAAGCAAGCAACTTTTTTTCATTTTGTGGGTGGCCAATCTGATGGTGAGAAAATATTGACAGAGTCTACAATGGTTGGCCATTAATTGCCTTAATTTGCAATTTGTTTTCGTGTAGCAGTCAGCTGGTTTTGTTTCTTGTGCACTTTGGAAAAGGCTGCCCAGAAATATTGATAATATGAATCTGTTGAAGTGTCTGACAAAAATAAATTAAAATATCTACTTTTAACAACAGTATATTAAAAAAATGCTTCTCACATTAACAATATTCACAATTTATTTTTAGCTTAAACAATGATGCTGTACACCTGGCATCACCCATCCTTCTGCGGAGATTTCTGGCATGCATCTTCATTGATTCTGATATTAGTTGCCATGAGGATGCTGTTTACTGTGACTCTTTGTCTGATAGTGGACCTCTCTACAATGGGCAAGTATGTTCTGAAGTGAAATTAATGATTAGCAATATAATTGAAGTTCTATATATTCAATGGATATAGTAAGATCAAGTTATTAAAATTTTTCTTTGTAGCTGTGGTTTAATCATGTTCTATGTAAATCTAATCATTGATTTTCCAAATTAAAAACAGAATACTGGAAATACTCAGCAGGTCAAACAGTGTTTGTGGAGATAAAAACAGACTTAATGTGCAGACATTTACAACTATATGGTGGCAAGCTGGAGGTGCAGAGACACAGATATATTAGCCTGGACCAGAACGTGGATATCTGCATTCCTGCAGTCATTGTTTGTTGGGAATGAGATTGGCTGCCTTCTGCACGGAGAGCACATAGTAATGTCTCAGTTAGGGGTGATGTAATGGCCCCTAGATTTTGACACCTACAGAGCTGCTCACTGCTGTGTGCAGGGACTGTTGTTTTAATGGAGGTGTCCTTGTCCTCATATGGTGGCACGGCAGCCCAGTGGTTAGCATTGCTGCCTCACAGCGCCAGGCATCCAGGTTTGATTCCAGTCTCAGGCAACTGTCTTTGTGGAGTTTGCAGATTCTCCCCGTGTCTGCGTTGGTTTCCTCCCACGGTCCAAAGATGTGCAGGTCAGGTGAATTGGCCATGCTAAACTGCCCATTGTGTTCTGGGATGTGTAGGTTAGGCGCATTAGTCAGGGGAAATGTGAAGTAACAGGGTAGGGGAATAGATCTGGATGGGATACTCTTTGGAGGGTTGGTGTGGACTTGTTGGGCCAAAGTGGCCTGTTTCTACACTGTAGGGTTTCTTTGATAACAGCGAAAGTGGTTTCTCAAGAGGTGGTCCCCCCACTGCTCTGAGATAGGCTTTGGCCCTCATAATCCTTTTTTATCTCTCCAATCCTGCCAGAGCAGTGTCCACCTCTCCAGTTCTTGAGTAGTGGCTCCTCTGGGTGATAGCATTGAGAGGCCGTCTGGGTTTCCTTGGAGTCTGCCTATCAGGATGTGACCAGCTATGTGCTATAAGTCATGTGGCTTTGTGGCTGCTGTGCTGTTACATTGCTGGTGAGGAGCAACACGGGATTGCCATTGCTTCTCCTGGTGTACTGTATCCTTTTAAAGATGACACAGGCTCAAGCAGTGTCAGTCTTTTGGCAGATATCAGGTGAGAAATGAGTTATTTTGGGAACTGTTTGGTGGTAATGGGCTAGAATCAGGCAGGAGGACACCATAGAGACTGGATAAGTAGTTAATGAGGCAGGTCTGTAAAATGTGCCAAGAGATCTTGTTATGCCTTTCGGAGAGAAATCCTTCATGAAACTTTATAAAACTGACAGCCAGAATGTGGAAGGGTCAGCTCAGTATGTATAATGTATGCTACTTGGATCAGACTGAAAATGAGACTTTTTGTTTGTATTACTGGATTTATTTGACCATGTTGTCTGTAACATTTATATCACTATTTTGTTTTTAATTAAAAATCTGCTTAAATTAAAATCTTAAGTTCTTTGCTGACTCTATTGGATCTTAAAGCAGGAATGTAAAATTCAACATTGGCTAGTTACACAGGATTACAAATGTCCAGTTGTATCAAAAGGAAGAAATTAAAATATCCAATTTGAACAGATCGTTCAATTAGTTAAAATATAGAAGTTAGTGAAAGACTCATGTGCAGTCCTTAGCTTTCAGTTTTATCACATCCTGTAATTGACAAAATTGCCAAAAAACCCAATAGTAAGTTCGTCAAAATCAGAATAAGATTCAAGGAAATCAAGGAAATCAAAACAAGAACAATGACATGAAATTGAGGAACTATTTGCTAATTCCAGTAAGTATTCATATTTAATCAAGTATTATTTTCTGAATATTGCTCATTTTTTACATTTGATAATGAATAGTGTTATTAATTTTCAGCTTAGTAGATTGGCTAAATGTGAAAGAATTCTGGTGGCCATTGAACTTGCCAGTTGGATCAATGATGTCAATCAAGCACTGCAGGCTGTTGTCCAGTGCTACGGACTTCTTGCCCCCCTGATCTTTCACAGGATTCCTTCAACTCCAGTTGTACAGGTTAGAAGTTTAAAAAACTAAGAGGACCACAACATTTTGTATCTGCCGGACTTGGTTTTTTGAGTGCTGCTTTGCATCTTTTTGCATTTTGTATGTGATAACTAACTACATTTCAAAAGTGCTTTCTTGGCTAGAGTCCACTTTAGGATGTCATGAGGTTGTAAAAAGTGCTACAGGAATTCAAGTTTTTCTTCCTTTTCCAAAGGGCATGTGTGTTGCGTGTGTACATTCCTGTTACTGGCCATGTTGAATAGCATTTCAGTGAGGAGGTTGGTTTAGGAGTGAGTTTCAGCAGTGTGCAGAAAAGGTATATGATGACCTCAATCAGTGGATAATGCTGTTTTGTCACTGATGTTGCCATTTTGTGGTAACAGTTAAAAACCTATGAAATAGGAACTGAAGTACCTTGAGCCAATTCCATCATTCAACTTCCACTTTAATTGCACTTCCCCATCTACTCTCCATACCCCTTTATTCACAGAGAAATTAAAACTGATCTATCTCAGGCTTGACTACATTTAATGATACACAAAGCTTCAGATTCCAAAGAGACACAATTTCCTCTTGAGTGAAAAAATTCTTCATCTCAGTATTAAGCGTGACAATAAAAAAGTCTAAATCTCCAGAGAAAATCTAGTGATCAGCCACTTCTATAGTATTTTAGATTCCCCAAGAAGTTAAGTATCAACCAAATTGTTGTGGATTGGGAGTTACATGTCAGCTAAATCAGGCAAGGGCAGCAGGTTTCCTTCCCTAAAGGACATTAGTGAACCAGATGGATTTATCCAACAATTGAAAACAGTTTTGTGGTAATCATTAGACTCCAGGTATTTTTTAAATTGAATTGAAATTCCACCATTTACTCTGACATGATTCAAACCTCGGTCCCAGAGTATTTCTCTGGATTAATAAACTAATGATAATGCCACTAGGCCATAATCTTCCCATAAATTTATGTACTAATATGCAAATTTAAACTCTACTCCCTTTACATCATTCCATAGACACACAGTCATTCAAAAATAAGATGAACAAAACATAGTTCTGCAGAAATATCTCGGGTGGAAAGCAGGCAAACTGGAACACATTTGGTGGAACAGATAATCCAAATCCCCAAAGGTGGAAAGAGATGACTTTCTCTCAATTCTTTTGGTATTTGGCAATTATATCTCATTGACTACCAAATAGAGGATCACCACATGATAGCAATCAGTTGGACCTATGTCTTGCTTGTGTTGGAAAACTTTTCTTTGCATTGTTTCTTTTCCACCCAGTGTAGGAGACAGAGACTTGCCTTAGTTAATTTGAGCTTTTTTGGAAATTTGAGTGCAACTACTTCTCTTCCTCAGTTATGTGACTAACTTCAGCTTAGTGTAAAAGCTGTTGCTGGGCAATTTTTTTTTAAACTCAAAAGTACCTTGTGGCAGTTTGTGTATCAAAGGCATCAAATTTAGCTTCTCCATGAGTTAGGGGACCTTGTGTAACCAGTAAGTGAACTCCACAAAATCCTCTCTTGCGGTATACAACTTAACAGTAGAATAGACCTTTACCACTTAAAATATTAAAAAAACTTAAGGTTTGATAATTTCCAGCTATTTATGCACTCTCCCAAAAAAGCAGTTGCTCACCAGCACTTTTTTCCCTGAAAAGATATTTTATTAATCACAACATAGAAATTACAAACATTTCAACTTGATTGTTACTCATCAGACATACTTATAGCTTTTCTATGATGTCACAGTTTCTTTCAAAATGCTTGTGTTGGGATCCCATGCTTGCCTGCTGCTGCTTTAGGTGCTGCTGACTCTGCTTTGGGGACTTTCCTCACCTGCTGCTCTCAGTGCTGCTAACTGCAATGTTTGGCATCCTCTGCTCACTGTTCTTCATGATTCTGTCTTGACTTTGCACTGATAGGCTTGGCTCCCTGAGAAAAGGGATATTGTGGAGTTGCCTCCTCAAGTGAGTTGTTTACTTGCCCATTACTCATGGCTGGATGTTGCAGGACTGCAGAGTTTAGACCAGATCTGTCAGTTGTGGGATTGCTTAATCCAGTCTATTGTGTACTGCTTTTGCTTTCAGACATGCTTGTTGCTGTTCTTGGCATGGCCTCCTTTATTGAGCCAGGATTAAGACCTTGGATTTTTTTCTTTGTTATTTATGTTGTATTTTGTTTCACTTAGAAGTAATTTTGTGCCATTTTGCTTCATTTTTGTATATTCCACCTTGTTACATCTATTTGAAATGCTTAGTCTTGTCAATTTAGCAATTTTACAGAAGCAGTGTTCAGCAATGTATTCTTAATTTATACTCATGAATCACATAGCTTAAGGAAATTTTCCATGCATTACAATATTAATTCAATTTTCAATAATTATGTGACAGATTCTCCTAAAATGTCTATGTGTCCTACAACACGTCATTGGTGTGACCAAGCAAAGGAAACAGGCTGGAGTAGTTGAAAGTTTGCAACACATGACAGCATGTATCACATATCATTTAGCAAAGGTACAGTACGTACATTTATGTATGATTTTTGAAACCTGTTTTTATTGTAATAATGCATAATAAGTTATTTTACTATAAGAATTAGAACAGGAGCAAGTCATTTAATCCTTTGAGTCACTGGCAATCTGGCAATCACACCTCTGATCCTTTTGTGTATTTGACTTTCAAAAACCTTGTTTCCTTTTTTGAGTTTTTAGTTTTTCATCATCTCAAACTTATTTCTTTTCACCAAGGTTGAATAACTTCACAGTTGCCACATAAAATCCATATGACTTAGTTTTACCCACTAACAATATCTTCCTGATCCCATTTGCAATACTTACAATCCCTTCAAATTTATTTGAGAAAATTGTTTGTTGAAGTACTTGTGATATTGCATTTTTTCTGTCTGGTTCTGTATTTCTTAATTTAAAAAAAGAAATTGCAGTATATTTCTATTATTTTGCATGTATATATATATTATCCATTCCTTTGATTAAGTTCTGTCTCACTGTTTCCAATTCGTAGATGTCAGTATAGAACAGTCATAGAGTCATTCAGCTCAGAAGAGGCTCTTTGTCCCATCGAGTCTGTTCCAACCTATAAAAACTAATCCCACTTTCCAAGGCTTGACCCATAGTTTTAAATGCTATGATATTTTAAGTGCTCACCCACATATTTTGTGAAGATTATGAGACTTACCTGCCTAAATTACCTTCCCAGGCAGTGCATTCCAAACCACACTATTCTCTAAGTGAAAGTAGAACTCCTCACGTCCTCTTTAAATTTCATGCCCATCACCTTAAAATCATGGCCCCTTGTTATTGACCCTTAAATGAAGAAGTATTCACTCTGTTCATACCCCTCATAATTTTAGATCCTCCCTCAGTTTCTACTTCTCTAAAGAAAACAGTCCAAACCCATTCTGCCTCTCTTCATTGGTAAAATGCTCCATCCCATGGAACATCCTGGTGAATCTCCCCTGCCCTGACTCTAGTACAGTTACACCTGTCTGTAGCGCAGTGAACAAAACTGTACATAGTATTGTAGCTGTGACCTAACCAAAATTTTGTTCAGCTCCAACATAACCATCCTGCTCTTATAATCTGGGCCAGGATTATAGAATAGAATAGAATAGAAGAATACAGCGCAGTACAGGCCCTCTGGCCCTCGATGTTGCGCCGATCCAAGCCCACCTAACCTACACTACCCCACTATCCTCCATATGCCTATCCAATGCCCACTTAAATGCCCATAATGAGGGAGAGTCCACCACTGCTACTGGCAGGGCATTCCATGAACTCACGACTCGCTGAGTAAAGAACCTACCCCTAACATCTGTCCTATACCTAC
>NC_057732.1:1861223-1881427 GCF_004010195.1 Chiloscyllium plagiosum | reverse complement strand
AGAGCTGCGGGCTCCCTTCCCTTTAGTCATTTTTACTTAGGATTAAATTGTTTAAATGTAATATTACACAACTAATTAAATTACACAACTATTATAAATGATTTGGTGAGCGTGGTAGGGGGTGGGTGACCCACTGTACCCAAGTCTTGGGAGAAGCACTATCGACTCAGTCTTGCTGGGTCGCCGCCATCTTGGATCCCCCAAGGATCCGACCATTAGCCCAGTACCCCATCTTTTTGTTACTCTTACCAAAGTGAATCACCTCACACTTAGCTACCTTGATAAAGGCAAATGTCCTAATGTCTTCTTAGCTATCCTATTAACCTGTCCTGTCTTTTTTCGAGATCTGTGGACAAGTACAGCAAAATCCCTCTGTTTCTCCAAAATTCCTTGTGTCGTATTATTCATTGACTTGTTCCTTCTTCTAAAGTACATCACCTCACATTTTTTAGGGTTAAATTACACCTGTCATTGATCTGACCATCTGACCATGTGTATTTGAAGTTTCAATTCTCAATGCCTTCCTGGAATTCCTAGTTTTTCATCATCTGGATAATTTATCTTTCCTTTGACCAAGGTGAATGACTTCGCACTTGCCACATAAAATTCATCTGACTTTGTTTTGCCAACTGACAAAATCTTCTATTCAAGATCATTTATTCACTGTATTGACTCAGGTTGCCATTCATAGAAGAATTGCTTTATGTGCACAATCCCAACCCGTGTTTCCCAAATGAAGAAATATGAGAAAGATTTTTGGATAAGCCTTATCTCTGGTTGGTGATCCACTTGTACACAGATTTCTGAGTGTCAACCGACTGGAGAATAGCCAAATGTTGCAAATATCTTAAGACCACACTCATGGCACTTATTTATCCCACTCAAATTACTGCATATTTATCTGATAGCATAGTAACAGATACTGTATACTGACCCAACACAGAGAGATAATAGGCCATATACATTTTTGAACATGGAGACCACCAGTTAGCCATTCTTCCCATTTTGTCTTCTGATTAAGGAAATGTTGGAAGGAGGTAATGTTTAACAAGGACAAAAGATGCTATACACTGTCACAAAAGACTGTGCACGTGAAACTTAAAATTATAATAAACGTTGCCCTTCATACTATAGTATATGTGAAACCTTATGAGAGGAATGCAGCCGATAAGAAACTGGAGAGAAATTTATGATGTTCTTGGTGCTGAGTACTAAGATAACAGTAGTGGTCTTGTATTCTCAAGGATATTATACAACTCCTTATAGAAATATTGTTAATGGATGCTACAGCCACTTCAGCAAAGGTTCAATCTAATACAAGCAGCGTTAAATATTTTGCTTGATGAATGATTGATTATGCAGATATGTATATGGCTCCATAAATAGAGGTATGGATTCCAACTCCATGGAAGTTATGCTGAACATTGAGAACACTATGGTTAGGCCACAACTGAAGATATTCCTTTAACTGGTACAATGGGTAGCATTTCTGCCTCTGGACTCGGCAACTCTATGTTTAAGCACCACCACAGCTCTTTGTAGTCACAGCAACTATATTTACAAGCAGGAGCGATTACTGGCCAGCCATGCAATGGATTGAAATTGAAGTCTTTACCCTCACTGTCCATAATTCCAAACCAGAATGTTCATATAAAACTGTACGTTGCTGTAGCAAATCGGATTCCTTGGAGGGGAGGGGCTTGGGGTGCTGACTTGCTTGGAAGTGTGGTGAATATGGATCAAATGGTTGTGACAGCACAGGGTTCTGTCTATTTTTTAGCTGGATTCGGGACCTGTGATGCTCAGGCAGAGAACTCAAGGAGTTGAATGGAGCATTGCAGCCAGTTCTACTCATCTAACTTAAGGAAAGATGTGAAGGTCCTTCAGAGGAAATTTATCAGAATGGCTCCAGAGATTTTAGTTCCAAGGTTACAGTTCGAGAAGCCAGAGTTGTTCTTGGAACAAAGGAGATTTGATAAAGGTGTACAAGATTATGATAGATTTGGAGAAAAATCTATTCTCACGAGCTCACAGTACAAGGAATAGGGAACACTTCGACTAGAAATGTTGGGGCCATAGGAGGAAAATAATTTCGCACAGCAAGTGTTAGTGTGTTGAAACACACTGCTCATAAGAGTCGTGTAAGCAGGGACAATCAATGATTTCAAGAAGAGTTTGGTTGGGAACTTTGAAGAAAATAAACATGCAAGACTATGGGGCTACAATGGGATCAACTAGATTAGATTTTTTTAGATTAGATTACATTACAGTGTGGAAACAGGCCCTTCGGCCCAACAAGTCCACACCGACCCGCCGAAGTGCAACCCACCCATACCCCTACATTTACCCCTTACCTAACTCTACGGGCAATTTAGCATGGCCAATTCACCTGACCTGCACATCTTTGGACTGTGGGAGGAAACCAGAGCACCCGGAGGAAACCCACGCAGACACGGGGAGAACGTGCAAACTCCACACAGTCAGTCGCCTGAGGCGGGAATTGAACCCGGGTCTCTGGCGCTGTGAGGCAGCAGTGCTAACCACTGTGCCACCATGCCGCCCACAAACTAGATTCCCATTAATAGCTAGCATGAACCAAATGACCTTCTGTTCACTAAATGACTCTATGTATGTGCCTTCTGATTGGGGTTTTCTCTTATGTTTCACAGAAGAAACTTTTCCATGCTCTCCAATAAAATGGCTCTTTCTAGAGAGATATTGCTTCTGGCATTAGCGGTTTATATCCTTATTGGAAACCTCCAGACAATTACTATATATTTGCTCTGATCCTGTCAGAAGTAGCAAGTTGATTGGATTTTCAGTAGAACACACAGGTCCTGCTTAAATTGGGATTAATTATTGTTCCCAAAGGCATGATAAAATAAAGAAACGCGAAGAGCTCATTCAGTACAGCATCATGATGTTTTAACTCAGCGTTATTGCAATTAATCAGCCCTGCCCTAAGACTTTTTACTGCCTGCTTCATCTTGTATGATGACAAAACTAAAAAGTAAATCTTTGCTTCAGAGCTTCCATGATACTGAGAAGGCTTCAGGAAAATCCACATCCATCAATTTGTTCTGAAAGCTTTGTTCAAATTTTGACAGCCATGACAGGTTCAAAATTAAGCAACCATGACAGTCTAATAAAATGTCTATCCATACTATCTCTCAATGTTTAAAGGGTCATTTTAAAAAAAAGATTTGGATACAGATCTGTTTCTTTGCCAAAGGTCAGTTCTTACGTGAGCCTTTCTGCATACATAGTCTTGTTGAAATTTGTCTATTAATTTTTGAGATATGTTGTTTACAGACAAAACATCCTACCAGGCAAAAATATTATCTCCGTCCACATCCTTGGAGGTAATAAATCCCAAAGCTAATCATACAACACCTATCCAAAATTGGTGCTGAATTGCAGCTGAAGATGCAAAACCATACTACAGGACAATGAATGTTGTTCATGATCCCTCTTTGCCACATGCATTTTCCATGTGTATGTTTTAGTTACATTGTTGGCGTGTGGCTTCAGTGCAAAGTAATGTGAGGCTCCTCCATCAAATTATGTAATTATGTTAGAATTTAGAACTTTCTACTTTAATTTTTGGATTGAAATTTTTAGCGTCATTTATAATTTCATATGTTTTAAATGTAAGCTGGTTACCTTTCCTCTGTTCAATTGGTAGCAAATCTGATACTCCAGCATTTAAAAGTTTAAACTGTTTTTGTGCTATGTTAATAGGTATTACGATTCTGGAAAGAGTATAATCTTGCTTTAGAAGTTGTACTTATTGGAAAGGAGATTCTGCAATCTGCAGATCAGGAAATTACTCCAGAACAAAAGGCTGGAGGCGTTGAGGATGAAGCTGAAGCAATAAAAGTATGCATCTAAATGTTTTTTCATTAGCATAGTGCAGTTATAATTGTGTCTTTTAGAGTCAAGGGGCCAGATTTTGCTGAAAAGCATGGATGTGTGAATGATGAATGTCATCACTAATATGCAGGTTGGCAAACACCATTTATTGAGAATATGTGAAGTGAAATCACAAAAATTGCATTTCATCTTAAACTTTCTTATCACTTTCATGGAAATTTACGTTAATTGCTTATTAGAAAGTTAAGTCTAAATTACCTTGGGTGCCCTTGTATCAACATGATTGTTGTTAAAAGGTATTCATCAATCTCCTTCACCTTGAAAGCAAACAATTATAAATTTGTGGTTTTACTCCTTCAGATTGTGAATTGCTTAATGAAATCTGAAAGATGTCAAATTTTACATGCTTTCATTTTATATCACTTATTCCTTTCTTTTCATTCTTGTTTTAAACTTTCTGTCCTCTTTTTATTTCACTTCTTTGGTTTGCTTCTCAATCCTTTTAAACAGACATACTTTTTGTCTTTTCCTTTTATGGGTAAATGTTTATAAAATCTCACTGTGTACTTGTCCAACAAGTGGGGTATCCCATGAGATGTCCCATTTCAGCAGAATTTGATTTACTGGCTGAGTTTATATGTAGTTTAGTACTGTATTAATTTTTGTAAGTTAAAAATATCATTATTGATGAAATACATTAGAGGTGTCATATATTTTAGAGTTTGAATACAACTCAATGAAAATTCAAATTTTGTTCAAGTGCTTTGTACAGTGATCTCCCACAATTATGCTGTATACCTTACCTTATTCCAGAACTTGTCTTAATTATTTTCAGAGAATGTCACCCGATCTTTCTGTTGCCTACTTTTGGCCAGAAGAATATCTATTATAGCCCACTCATTGTTCCTCAAAATGTGACTGTAGAGTTGTTTGCAGAGGATACAATCAGACTGCCCCAGATGTTTTGACATCTAACCTGGGAGTCTTGTTTGAATCATTTACTATCACTCCTTGGTGAAAATGAGGACTGCAGATGCTGGAACTTAGAGTCAAGATTATAGTGCTACTGGAAGAGCACAACAGGTCAGGCAGCATTCGAGGAGCATGAAAATCGACATTTCAGGCAGGAGCCCTTCATCAGGAATGAGGCTGGAAGCCTCAGGGGTGGAGAGATAAATGGGAGGGGAGTGGGGCTGGGGAGAAGATAGTTGAGAGTGCAATAGATGGATGGAGGAAGGGTAAAGGTGATAGGTCGGAGAGGACGTGGAGCGAATAGGTGGGAAGGAAGATTGACAGGTGGCTCAGATCATGAGGATGGTGCTGAACTGGAAGGTTGGAATTGGGGTAAGGTGGGGGATGGAAATGAGGAAACTGGTGAAGTCCACATTGATGCCATGGGTTTGAAGGGTTCTGAGGCGGAAGATTAAGCAATTTTCCTCCAGGTGTTGGGTGGTAAGGGAGTGGCGATGGAGGAGGCCCAAGAACTGCATGTCCTTGGGCAGGGTGGGAGGGGGGATGTTGAAATGTTCGGCCACAGGGCGGTGAGGTTGACTAGTACGGGTGTCACAGAGGTATTCCCTGAAGCGCTCTGCAAGAAGGCGTCCAGTCTTCCCAATGCAAAGGAGACCACATTGGGAGCAACGGATGCAATAAATGACATATGTGGAAGTGCAGGTGAAACTTTGATGGATGTGGAAGGCTCCTTTGGTGCCTTGGATGGAGGTGAGGGGGGAGGTGTAGGCGCAGGTTTTGCAATTCCTGCGGTGGCAGGGGAGGATGCCAGGAAGTGAGGGTGGGTTGTTGGGAGGGCATGGACCTGACCAGGTAGTCACGGAGGGAACGGTCTTTGCGGAAAGCGTAAAGGGGTGGGGAGAGAAATATATCCCAGGTGGTGGGGTTCGTTTGTAGGTGGCAAAAATGTCAGCGGATGTTGTGGTTTATGCAGAAGTTAGTAGGTTGGAAGGTGAGAACCGGAGGGGGTTCTGTCCTTGTTGCAGTTGGAGGGGTGGGGTTTGAGGGCAGAGGTGCGGGATGTGAATGAGATGCATTGAAGGGCATCTTCAACATGTGGAAATTACGGTCTTTAAAGAAAGAGGCCATCTGGTGGGTTCTGTGGTGGGACTGGTCCTCCTGGGAGCAGATATGGAGGAGGCAGAGGATTTGGAATACGGGATAGCATTTTTGCAGGAGGTAGGGTGGGAGGAGGTATAATCCAGGTAGCTGTGGGAATCAGTGGGTTTGTAAAAAATGTCGGTGTTGAGTCGCTCTTCATTGATGGAGATGGAGAGGTCCAGGAAGGGGAGAGAGGTATCAGAGATGGTCCATGTGAATTTAAGGTCGGGGTGGAATGTGTTGGTGAAATTGATGAACTGCTCAACCTCCTTATGGGAGCATGAGGTGGCGCCGATGCAGTCATCAATGTAGTGGCGGAAAAGGTGGGGAGTGGTGCTGGTGTAACTATGGAAGATGGACTGTTCTTCGTAGCCAACAAAGAGACAGGCATAGCTGGGGCCCATACGGATGCCCATGGCTCCCCCTTTGGTCTGGAGGAAGTGGGAGAAATCGAAAGAGAAGTTTTTGAGAGTGAGGACCAGTTCAGCCAAACAAATCAGAGTCAGTGGAAGGGTACTGTTGGGGACATTGGGAGAGGAAGAAATGGAGGGCTTGGAAGCCCTGGTCATGGCGGATGGAGGTGTAGAGGGACTGAATGTCCATGGTGAAGATGAGGCATTGGGGGGCCGGGGAAACAGAAGTCTTGGGTAGAGGATGTGGGTGGTGTCCCGAATGTATGTGGGGAGTTCCTGGACTCGGGGGGGATAGGACAGTTTCGAGGTAGGTAGAGATGAGTTTGGTGGGGTGGGAGCAGGCTGAGATGATGGGTTGGCTTGTGGATCTTGGGAAGGAGATCTCCTGAGGTGATGAGGTTGTGTGTGGTCTGGAAGATGATCTCCCACCCACAGCTTCCAACCTCATAGTTCGGGAACCCCGCACTACCCGAATCTACCTCCTCCAACCCCACCCCTCCAACCGCAACAAGGACAGACCACCCCGGTCCTCACCTTCCACCCCACCAACTTCCATGTAAACTGCATCATCCACTGACATTTCTGCCACCTAAAAAAGAGACCCCAATACCAGGGATATATTTCCCTCCCCACCCCTTTCTGCTTTCCGCAAAGACTGTTCTCTCCATGACTACCTGGTTAGGTCCACGGTGCCCAACAAGGCCCTCCCCTCCTAGCACCTTCCCCTGCCACCGCAGAAATTGCTAAACCTGTGCCCACCTCCCCCCTCACCTCCATCCAAGGCCCCAAAGGAGCCTTCCACATCCATCACAGTTTCACCTATACTTTCACAAATGTCATTTATTGCATCCGTTGCTCCCTTTACACTGGGGAGACTGGATGCCTTCTCACAGAGCACTTCAGGGAACATCTCCATGACACCCACACTAATCAACCCCACCGCATCATGGCTGAACAGTTCAACTCCCCCTCCCACTCTACCAAGGACATGCAGGTTCTGGGCCTCATCCACCGGCACTCCCTCACCACCGAATGCCTGGAGAAAGAATGCCACATCTTCCGCCTCAGAGCCCTTCAACTCCAGGGTATTAATGTGGACTTCACCAGTTTCCTCATTTCCCCTCCCCCCACCTTACCCCAGTTCCAAACTTCCAGCTCAGCACCATCCTCATGACCTGTCTCACCTGTCAATATTCCTTCTCACCCAGTCCGAAACGTCGATGTTCCTGCTCCTCGGATGCTGCCTGATCTGCTGTTCTCTTTCAGTACCACTCTAATCTTGACTACTATCACTCTTTGTCCAAGTTCATAAATTAAGCACAGACCCTCAAACTGAAGTTTTGTAGGAGACTGGCAGTATTGGTGGACATTTACTATAAATTGAAACCATAGTTGTACATTGAAAATGGAAGGAAAAGTGACAAGAGAAACATTCAAATAAACAATTTTTCAGTGGTTTATCAGGTTTATTTGTAGTTTAGCCACAATGTTAGAATTGGTGAGAAAACACTTCTATTGGTGGAGTAGCAGTATTTGAACTACTTTTGGCATTTTTCTAAATATTTGCATGCCTTGTTTCATAGAACAAATGGGAAAGCACCATTGAAAAACAGAAATTAGCAATTGAAAATTCTATGCAGGTGAAAGAAATGTATGATATTACATCTGATCTGAAAAAGGAAGGTAGGAATCTTTTTATACAAGTTTTATCACGATATTTGATGTCAACAAATGTAACACTTTTGTCTGTAGCCAGTTTTTATTATATGCAATTCATAGCAAAATTATCCCTTGTAATCATTCCAAAAAATGTTATGCTAAACAATAACGTGCAAAATGAAATTTATTTTCTTATAGGAAAATGTGTATTATATGTGTATTATTTGATTATATTTCTGACCTGGCATTGTTATGTTGAAAACCTAATTGGGTGTCTTGAACCTAACTCGCCCAAAATCCCTTTACTAACTTATTGCTCTTTCTAAATTAATCTCTTTACTTGGTTACTTTTCTGTCTATTTCATAGAGTCATAGAGGTATATAGCACTGAAACAGAATCTTTAGTCCAACCAAATATCCTCAACTGATAGAACATAGAACATCGAACATTGAGTCCCATTTGCCAGTAATTGACCCATATCCCTCTAAAACTTTCTATTCATGTACTTATCCAATTGCCTTTTAAATGTTGTTATTGTACTCACCATCACCACCACCTCTGGCAGTTCGATCCATACACATATTACCCTCCTGCATAAAAGAGTTTCCCCTCAGGTCCTTTTTATATCTTTCCCCTCTCACCTTAAACCCTCCAGTTTTGGGCTCCCCAATCCTGGTTAAAAGACCATAGCTATTCACCCTATCCATGTCCCTCATGATTTTATAAACCTCTCTAGGAATCATAGAATCCCTATAGTATGGAAGCAGGCCATTTGGCCCATTGAGTCCACACTGACCCTCCAAAGAGCATCCCACCCAGACTCACCCCCTACAATGCAGACACAGTGAGAAAGTGCAAACTCGGCACAGACAGTCATCTGAGAGTGGAATTGAGACCTGGTCCTGCTGCCGTGAGGCAGCTGTGCTAACCACTGAGCCATGATGCCGATCCTAAGATCACTCCTCAGCCTCTGGGGCTCAAAAGAAAAAAGATCCATCCTATTCAGCCTCTCCCTATAGCTAAAGCCCTCCAATCCTGAATATATGTTTGTTAATCTTTTCTGAACCCTTCCAATAGCAGGGACACCATAACCGAATGCAGTGTTCTCTACAGTGGAATTTTACATCCCAACCCCTGTACTCAATGCACTGACCAAGTGTGCCAAACACCACTTTCACCACCCTTTCTACCTACTTTCAAGGGACCATGCACCTGTACCCCATGTCTCTTTGTTCAGCAACATTGTCCATGGTCCTACCATTAACTGTATAAGTCCTGCCCTGGTCTACCTTACCAAAATGCATTGCCTTACATTTATCTAAATTAAACTCCATCTGCTATTCCTCGCCCCATAGACTCATCTGATCGAGATCCCATTGTACTCAGAGATAGCTTTATTCACTGTCCACTACAGATCTGCAAACTTACTAACCATACCTCCTGTATTCACATCCAAATTATTTATATAAATGACAAAAAGCAGTGAACTCAGCACCAATCCTCGTGGTACATTTCTGGTCACAGGCTTCCAGTTCTAAAACCAACCTTCCATCACCACCCTTTGTCTCCTATCTTCAAGCCAATTTTGTATCCAATTAGCTAGCTCTCCCTTGATTCCGTGTCATCTAGCCTTGCTCACCAGTCTACCATGTGGAACCTTGTTGAACGCCTTGCTGAAATCCATGCGATAACATTTATTGCTCTGTCTTCATCAACCTTCTTCATCATCTCTTCAAAAAAACTCAAATTAATGAGACATGATTTCCCATCCACAAAACCATGTTGACTATCCCTTATCAGTCCATGCCTTTCCAAATACATGTAAATCCTGTCCCTCAGAATCCCCTCCAACAACTTACCCACCATTGATATCAGGCTCACTGGTCTGTAATTCCCTAGCTTTTGCTTATTACCTTGCTTAAATAATGGCATCACATTAGCTACCCTCCAGTCTTCTGGCACCTCGTCTGTGGTTGTGACTAATACAGATATCTCAGCAATCTTTTCCCTAACTTCCCATGAAGTTTTGGGACACACCTGATCAGGTCCGGGGGTTTTTAATGCATTTTAAAATCAACATCACGTCCTCTTCTGTAAGATGGACACATCACTATTTAATCCTATGAGTTCCCTCGCTTTCATGTCCTTCTCCATAGTAAATACTAAAATGAAATATTTGTTTCATACTTCACCCATCTCCTGTGGTTCCACACATAGATGATCTCATTAATCTTTAAGGGTCCCTATTCTCTCCCTACTTAGTCTTTTGTCCTTAATGTATTTGTAGAATTTCTTTGGATTCTCCTTTTCCCCATCTGCCAAAGCTATCATGTACCCTTTTTGCTCTCCTGATTTCCCTCTAAAGTGTACTCTTGCATCCTCTGTACTCAAGGGATTCACTCTATCCTAGCTTCTTTTCTTGACCAGAGCCTCAATTTTTCTAGCCATCCTTGCACTAACAGAAACATATTGCCATTGAACTCTCGTTATCTCATTTTTGAAAAACTCCCACTTTCCAACTGTCCTTTTATCTGTGAACAGCCTCCTCGAATCAACCTTTGAACGTTCCTGCCTAATACAGTCAAACTCAGGAGAAGGGTGGTGATCGAGGTGAAGCATTGGAAGCACTAAAGGTTCCAGAAAGGGAAGTTTGAGTTGGGGGAATGATAGCGTTGGAGAGGGCAGGTGATAATGAGCAGTGGGAAAGGGTCAGGTAAGGCAATTGATGGAAATTAATAAGGGGAAAAGAAGTGATATTATGTGTAAAGAAGTGAGGGAGCGTCAGGACAGGTGATGAGTGGGAGAGAGTAGAAGGGGCCAGGAGAAGTGGTGAATGTGAAGGAGTGTGGGGTCAGGTAATTGATTGCATTGGAACAGGGCATGAGTAGAAATGAGGGAGGTGTTCAGGAGATGCAATTAATGAAGTGACCTAGGTAGTTCTTAGATAACATGTGTTCCGGCAGCATGATTTGCTCCTAATGTTGCTGAGGGATTAAAGAATGGTATTTTCGAGAACCCTTACCTCTGTTTGCAATAGCAATAGCTGTGCGATACTTTATGTTAGACTATTGGGTAATTTTTGAGCAATCATGAGTGATATTTTTTGCCGGTCTGCCCGAACCCATTTTTCCCATCATCCCCATTATTTGTGTTAAGAGATTTTTTCTTAAGCGAGGTTTCATTGGAACGCAGCTACAGCATTATAGGAGATCTACCTATAGTGTGTTTGAAGAAACAGACTGCACATGTACAGTTATAATGTACTTGGCGTGTGCACAATTACTTTAAATGAAAATAATGGCAGAATATCTGATGAGTTCTGTTATTTAGAAATTTGAAAAAAAGTAAATGTGATATTAGATTGTGTCAAAAGATTGCGAGTTCCTGCTCCAGCAGCTTGAGTACAAACTTGATGCTGACACTTCAGTAGAGTGCTGAGGAAGTGCTGTGCTTTAGAATGCATTATTTTTCAGTTAAGATGTAAAACAAAGCCCCTGTCTGCCTCAGCAAGTGACTGTGAATGATCAAATGGCATTATTTTGAAGAAGAATCGAGTAGCCCTTCCTGTTTCCTGCTATATATTTATCTCTCCATCAACATTGTCAAATCTGGTCATTATCACATTGCTACTTGTGGGCTCTAACTGTCCACACATTTTGCTGCTGCATTTTCTACAACTCATAAATCAGTTCCTTAGCTTTTGAGTGGTTTGGGACACTATGTAACAAATGTATAACAACTTACAACAAATTTTAGATTAATATCCATGTATGTTCTGAAATTAATAAGTTTTTCTTCTTCATCTTAAATTACTTTTCCAGGAAAAACAGAATTGTTGCCTGGAAATGAAGCTGTGATTTATATAACAATCTTATATGCACCAGTAAATACTGCTTACAGTGCAGGTAGAACTTTTCAAATTTCTGTACATTCAGTAATTCAGTTGTATGTGAATATTACATGATAAATTTAAATAGAATATATCCCTTATAATCAGTGGGGTTATGCCATGTATTGGGAACCCTTGGCAAAGAGCTGGCAGGTGTTAGGGGAGGTTTCCCAAAAGGGGCATTTAGTCTATGCCATTGGTGCCTGCCCCTGACTCTGTGGAATAATAGGTGAAAAATCAGAGCAAAATATGGATGTATTCAAAGGTAAGGATTAAATTGAATCAAGGTAAATTTAAGTTAAATTAAACTAAATTGACTGTCTTTGACTTGTGAATGTCTTTCTCATGATTAACCATTGATGCTACCATGTTGAGATTAACAGAGCAGTTTTGTTTGCGGCATTACAAAAGGGATAGATTAATTCATGTACCCACCTCCATGGTATAATTTGGTGGTCAGGAGCATTGTCTTCAGTGGGCACCTATAGTCTTAACTTCACTTATGGCCATGATGGGAAAGCCATTGACAGTACAATTGGCAATAGTTTAGGAAGAATCTGATGTTTGTGAAAAGTATCATCTTTTGAGTATGAATCTTGCATGATTGATCTGTGAGTTAGCTCTCCCAATTTATGCACAGTGTTCCAGTTGTCATATGAGGAGGACTTTGCAGGGTTGTTTGGACTGGCTGTGCCATTGACATAGCTGGATGTAGTGCCTTGGCTGATTGTGGGTAGTCTGTCTGGTTTTATTCTTCACAATTTGCCATATTCTTGTTTATTCAGCCACAAAACACCACAATGATCTTGCAGAGTAATCCTGTAAGCAATATAACTGAATTTGCAATTGACAGAAATGTTGCATTGTTGAAAGTAATTTTAATGTCTTCTTTGTTACAGTCAAGAAATTTAAAGGCAAAAGTCGATTCCTGGAATATTTTGTACTGTTGCTAGACAGACTGGTACGGGAGGAGAATTACGAATTTATAACAAATTGGGTGAAGGAAGTTGTTGGCATTTTAAGAAAGTAAGCACATTACGACATAAATCAAACATTATTTGTTAATGCTCATAATCAAATTAGGAAACAGTTTTTTGCTCCAGGAGAAAGTTTGCTTTGACAAGTTGAATCTCCAGGTTTATTTGAGTTTGGTAGTATTGGTAATATCCCAGTGGAAGTAAAATGCTGCAGACTACTTTGGCCAGTTTTCGAGAAAGAGAAATGATTAATGTTTATATTTTTGTTAATGTATACTTGCTGCTTTTCAGATAACTGTACACAGATAACTTTCTATTGGGAATTGCTATTATTTTTAACTAATTAATACTGTAAAAGAAAGTGAGGGAGTAAATTTAACCCCAAAACAGATAGATTAGTGTTGGAGAAAAAGTTAAAATGCTGAAAATTAGAAACAGCAACAGCAAAGACATCAACTTTTACCTGAAGTGGGCCAAGGGTGGGGTAACCAATCCATTCTCAACAGATAAATTGGTTATTGATACCTTTCACAATTACTGGCGTGTTGCCAATTTCACAAACTTTTCTAATCAGTCTGTTCAGAGATTATTATACACCTTTGGATTGATGGAATTTGAACCCAGGTCTCTGGTTTAGAGGTAGGGTCATTACCACTGCACCACAAATTTCACGATACCTTTGTTTTTAAGTGCAATCAGCTGGACTTGCTTATCATTAGGAAAATGAGACACGAAAGGGTGAGTCCAAAAGGTAATCCTTGATTACAACTTCCTTTTTATCCGAAATTCCTGTCCTTGATTTCCTCCCTTTTCCACGCTCTGCTTGCACTCTAAGCACATCTTTGACTTTGTCCCCATCCACTCCCATGGCCCCATTTCTGATCTTATCTTCATGTCCTTTGTTTTTAGTTGGACGAGTGTCAGGAATAACTCACCTGACCACCGATGATCTTCCATAATCTGTCTTCACCTCTAATCCTCTGAATTAAGCTCCATACTGTCATTTCTATCTGTAGCATCCACTCACCTACACCTTTTTTGTCAGTGCTCCATTGAAACATAGAAAATAGGAACAGTACGCCCTTTGATCCTACTCCATCATTCAATATTATCATGTCTAATCATCCTGCTTTCACCACACAACCTTTGATCCCTTTAGCCCTAAGAACTGTATCTAACTCCTTCTTGAAAACATTCCATGTTTTGGCCTCAACTGCTTACTGTGGTAGATAATTTCAAGGCTTACCACTCTCCTTAAAGAAATATTTCCTTATCTCAGTCCTAAATGGCTAACCGTTTATTCTCAGACTGTGATTCTTGGTTCTGGATTCTCTGGTCATTGAACATAGAAGATAAAACAGTACAGCCCAGAAACAGGCCCTTCAGCCCATGATGTTGTGCAGAACATGATGCCAAATCAAACTGCTTTTGGTCCATATCCCTCCATATTTTGCATAATCATATGCTTATCCAAAAGTCCCTTAAACGCCCCTAGAGTATCTGCCACCACCACCACCCCTGGCAGCGCGTTCCAGCCTCCTACCACTGTATAAAAAACTTACCCCTCACATCTCCTTTGAACTTTCCACTTCTCACCTTAAATGCATGCCCCTGGTTTTAGACATTTCAACTCTGGGAAAAAGATTCTGACCTGTCAACTTTATCATACTTTTATAGACATCTATCAAGTTTCTGCTCTCCAGAGCTCCAGACAAAACAACCCTAGTTTTTCTAGCCTCTCTTTATTACTTGTACGCTCTTCACCATGCAGCATCCTGGTAAATTTCTTCTGCAGTCTTTCCAATGCCTCCACTTCTTCCTGTAATGCAGTATTTTAGGTGTGGCCTAACCAAAGTCTTATAAAGCTGCAACATGATATCCTGACTCTTGTGCTCAGTGCTCTAACTATAAAGGCAAGCGTGCTATACACCTTATTTACCACCCTATCTACTTGTGTGGTCACTTTCAGAGAGCTATGGACTTGAACCCCAAGATCCCTCTGTACATCAATGCTGTTCAGGGTCCTGCCATTAGCTGTATGCTTTTTCTTAGCATTTGATCTCGAAAGATGTGGCACCACACACTTGCCTGGATTAAACCACAGCTGCCATTTCTCCACCCAAATCTGCAACTGATTCTATATCCCACTTTATCCTTTGACAACCTTCTACATTGTCCATAACCCCACTGATCTTTGTGTTATCTGCAAACTTACTAACCCACCCACCTATGTTTTTATCCAAATAATTTATACATATCTGTTTAGCAGAGGTCCCAGTATGGATTCCTGTGGAACATCACCAGTCATGGACTCTAACCAGAAAGCCACCCTTCCACCAGTACTGTCTGCCTTCTATGGGCAAGCTAATTCTGAATTCAAGCGACCAAATCACTGTTGTTCCCATGCTTTGGGAGCATTCTTTACACTTTCCCCTGTACAAACCTGTTAGAATTTTATAGGTTTCTGTGAGATTTCCACTCATTCTTCCCAACTCCAGAGAATATAGTCCCAACTGATCCGACCTATCTTCATATGTCAGTCCTGCCATTCCCAGGAATCAGTCTGGAGATAGTGAGGCCTGCAAATACTGCAAAGTCAGAATCAATAAATTGTGGAGCTGGGTAAAACATAGTAGATCAAGCAGCAGATGTGCAGGAGAGTCACGTTTCGGACAGGATCCTTCATCAATCCTTTTTTCCAACTCCATGTTTTATCGACTCAGGAATCAGCATGATAAACTTTCATTGCTGTTCTTTCATAGCCAGATCATTCAAGCAAAAACATCCTCCTTCTTCCACACTCTGGTGATTTTGATGGGTCAGATGGATTTCTCCTGAACTGGAAAGGACCAATATCCTCGTGGGGAGATCTGCTAATTCTATTAAGCAGACTGTAAACTATTAGAGAGGAAGGGTGGAGAGTAAATAGAAAGATAGATGAGGATGTTTTTGAGTCTGTAATGAACAAATCAATGAGAAAAGATCGACAAGACCTCGTCAGAGAACAAAGTAACTCAGAAGAATTAAACTGCATTTACTTTAATACATGGGGTCTTATGGTAAGGCTGATGAACTCAGGGCATGTTTGGGAACATGGGATTGGGATGTCATAGCTGTTACAGAAACTTGGCTGAGGGATGGACAGCTCAGGCAGCTCAGTGTTTTGGGTTTCAGATGCTATAGGCAGGATAGAAAGTGAGGTGAAAGACCAGGTAAAACATGACTGCTGTAACTGGAGCAGATATTTCTGAAAAATCATCCAGTGAAAGTATAGGGGTTGAAATTGGAATGAAGAACATAATGATCTCCATGATGGGATTGCACTAAGACCACCCCCCCCCCCTCACACACACACACAAACAGTCAGAGAGAAATTGAGGAACAAATGTATAGAGACATTTCATATATATGTAAGAATAATAAAGTTGAATAATAAAGATATAAGGTGATTTTCATTTCCCAAGCATTGACTGGGACTACAAGTGTTAAAGGTTTGGATGGTGAAGAATTTGTTAAATGTGTTCGAGAAATTTTTTGTTTATCAATAGGTAAATGTTCCTACTAGAGAAGGTGCAAAACTTAACCTTTTCTTGAATAATAAGACAGGATAAGTGACTGAAGTGACAGTAAGGGAACACCTTGGGTCAAGTGATCGTAATTCTATTTTTTAAAAATAGTAATGAAAAAGGATAAGCCTTACATAAAGCTTAAAAATTTTAATTAGAATAGACAAATTTTAATTGTATGAATCAAGAACTTTCAAAAGCTGATTGGAGTAGAGTGTTCACAGGGAAACGGACGTCCCACAAGTTGGAAGCTTTCAGAAGTATGATAATGAGAGTTCAGAATCATTATGTTCCTGTGAAAGGTAAGACTGGTAGGATTAGAGACCAATGGATGAATAAGCATACTGAGGTCCTAGTCAAGAATAAACCAGGTTCAAAAGAATCTCATGAACAGTATAGAGTTTAGGGGCATTCTTAAGAGGGAGATTGAGAAGGCACAGAGGTGATATGAGATGACCAAGACTAAGGATAATCCACAGAGATTCTACAAGTACATTAAGAGCAAGAGAGCAACTATAGAAAGAATAGGACCCCTCAAAGAAAAGAGGTTATCTTTGTGTTAAATCTCAGGAGATGGGAGAGATATTAAGTGAATATTTTGTGTCAGTTTTTACTGTGGAGATAATAAAATGGAAGCTAGAGAACTCAGGGGAAATAAATATTGATGTTTTGAAAACAGTTCACATTCCAGAAGAGAAAGCGCTGGAAGTCTTAAATATAATGGGGGATAAATCTCCAGGACTGATCTTGTGTATTCCAGGAAGTTTTGGGAAGTTAGGAAGGAAATTGTGGGACACCTTATAGAAATATTTATATCATATCTAGCTTTGGGTGAGGTGCCAGATGACTTGAGAATGACTAATGTTGTGCTTTGTTTTAAAAAGTGATGTAAGGAGAAGCGTGGGAACTGTAGACCTGTGAGCCTGACTTTGGTGGTGGCTAAGTTGTTTGAGGTGATTCTGAAATATGGGATGTATATGCATTTGGAGACACAAGAAATGATTAGGGATAGACAGCATGTGTGGGAAATTGTGTCACAAATGGTGTTCCAATTTGGTAAAACAAACAAGGGCAAAACGTTTACAATTAAATGTTGGGCCTTAGGTGGTGCTGTAGAGCAGAGACACCTAGTGGCTCAGGTATATAATTCTTTGAAGTTTGTGTACAGACAGGCATGATTAAGAAGGCATTTAGTAAGCTTGCCTTCATTGCTCAAACCATTGAGTATAGGAGTTGGGATGTCATGTTGATGTTGTACAAGATGTTAGTGAGGCTTCTTCTTGAGTACTGTGTCAGTACTGTTGCATTAATATAGCAAAGTTATTCTTAAGCTTGAGAGGCTTTAGAAGAGATTTCCCTGGATGTTGCTCGGAATGGAGGTTTGAGTTGTAAGGAGATTCTGGATAGGCTGGGACTTTTTTCACTGGAGCATAGGAGGTTGAGGGGTAACCTTATAGAGGTATGTATAATATGAAGGGCAAAGATAAGGTGAATAGTAAAGGTCTTTCTCCGAGGGTGGGGTGGTTCAAAACTAGGAGGATATTTCTAAAAGTGAGAGGAGAAGTATTTTAAAAGCACCCTGAGAGGCAACATTTTCATACTATGGGTGGTTCTTAGGTAGAATGAACTGTCAGAGGATGTAGGTGCAGTTATAACATTTAAAAGACAGCTGGCTAAGTGCATGAATAAGAAATGTTTGGAGGGATATGGGCCAAAGTACAGGCAGGTGGGATGAGTTTAGTTTAGGATTATGGGTGGTATGGACTGGTTGGACTGAAGGGTCTATTTCTGTGCTGTATGACTTCTCTTTCATCAGATAAGGAGACTAAAACTGCACCAGATGTGGTCTCACCAATGCCCTTGTACAATTGCAGCAAGACATACCTGTTACTGTAATCAAATCCAATTGCTATGAAGACCAACATACCATTTGTCGTCTTCACTGCCTCCCGCATGCTTACATTCAGAGATTGGTGTACAAGGACACCCAGGTCTTGTTGCACATCTCCATTCTCAATACCCATTTTTGTTGCTAAAATGGGTAACCTCATATTTATCCACATTGTACATCACCTGCTTGCATTGGACAACACACTCAACTTATCCAAATTACGCTGAGGCATCTGTGCATCCTCACAGTTTCACCCTCCCACCTGGCTTTTTGTCATCTGCAGACTTATGGACATTACATTTAGTCATTGACCTACAATATAAATAGTTGGAGTCGAATCACTGATCACTGTGGTAGTCCAGTATCAGTGGCTACCTCTGGAAAAAAATGACCTGCTTATTGCTACCCCCTGTTTTCTGTCTGCCAACCAGATCTTTATCTGTTTTATTACACTTCTCCCAATCCCATGCATTTCAGTTTTACATGGCAATCACTTATGTGAAACCTTATTGAAAGCCTTCTGAATGTCCAAATAAACCACATCTATTGGCTACTCCTTATCAACTCTTGTAGTTGCAACCTCCAAAATTGCAGTAGATTTATTAAGTATAATTTCCCTTTCATAAATCCATGGTGATTCTGAACAATCCAGTCACTGTTTTCCAAGGATTCTACTATTAAATCTTTTACTTCAGCATTTTCCCTACTACGTTTGTCAGGCCAATTAGTTCATTACTCCCTGTGTTCTCTGTAACTCTTTTTTTTTAAACAGTGCAGTTACAGTAGAGTCATAGAGATGTACAGCATGGAAACAGACCCTTTGATCCAATTCGTACATGCCGGCCAAATACCTTAAACTAATGTAATCCCATTTGCCACCACTTGCCCCATATCCCTCTAAACCCTTCCTATTTATGTACCCATCTAGATATCATTTAAATGTTGTAATTGTACCAGCCTCCACCACTTCCTCTGGCAGCTCATTCAATACATGCAACACCCTTTGCATGAAAATGTTGCCCCTTAGGTCCCTTTTAAATCTTTCCCGTCTCATCCTAAACCTATGCCTTCTAGCTCTGGTCTCCCCCAAATCAGGGAAAAGCCACAACGTGACCTCCCAATTCCTGTACTCAATGCTCCAACCAATATAGGAAGGCATACCAAATGTCTTCTTCACTATCCTATGTACCTGCAACTCCACTGTCGAGGAATTATGAACCTGCACTCCAAGGTTTGTTTGTTCAGCAACACTCTCCAGGACTTTACCATTAAGTGTATAAGTCCTGCCCTGACACTAGCTATCCTCCAGTCCATAGGATTTTGAAACTGACTACATCCACTATTTTGAGGTTCACTTCCTTAAATTCTCTGATATATAGATTTTTGTGTGCTGGGGATGTATTGGTCTTTAATCCCATCAATTTCCCTGACCCAGTTTCCCTACTGATGTGGATTTCTTTTTTTCCACCTTCTTACTAAACCGCCCAACATTTCAAGGATGCTATTTGTGTCCTTCTTTATGAACCAAAATATGCATTTAGTGTTCTGCCGTCTCTTTGTTTCCCATTATATTTTCCCCTGCAATTTCCTCTGTTTCTGATTGTAATGGGTCTGCATCTGTCTTCACTCTTCCTTTTGCCTTCATGTATCTTTACAGGATTTTATAATCAGTTTTTTTATAGATATTTTTATTAGAAATTTAACATTTTTACAAGTTTACAAAAATAAACAAAACTCTCAAATATAAACATTGATATACAATTAAATCAAATATACAATAGCCAAAATTTAACAAAAGAAAAAAAATACCGGAAAAGAAAAAA
>NC_057732.1:1824713-1856022 GCF_004010195.1 Chiloscyllium plagiosum | reverse complement strand
CTGCGGGCTCCCTTCCCTTTAGTCATTTTTACTAAAGATTAGATTGTTTAAATTTGATATTAAACAACTAATTAAATTAAACAGTTATTATAAATGATTTGGTGAGTGTGGTGGGGGTGGGTGACCCACTTTACCCAAGTCTTGGGAGGAGCACTGTAGACTCAGACTTGCTGGGTCGCCGCCATCTTGGATCTCCTCATAATCAGTTTTTATGTTCCCCACAAGCTTATTTTTGTACTCTCTTTTTTTTCCCCCTCTTATCCTTTGCCTTGCTTGCTGAAATGTAACCTGCTCCCGATCCTCAGGCATGCTCCTTTTTTGGCCAGTCTCTATGCCACTTACCTGGATCTAAGATTATCCCTAATTTTGCTTATTTGCCATGGATGGGCCACATTTCCCATTTTATTTTTATGTCAGATAGGAATGCACCATTGTTCCAGTTTCTACACGTAATCTTTAAATATTGCATTTCCTTTTCCACTATCATCCTTTAAGTAACATCTCCCAACTTCTCATAGTTGGCTCACACCTTATACCATCATTATCTCCTTTATTTGGGATTCAGAATGATCTACACCTTAATGATGAGTTGTATAAGATTATAGTTCCAAACCCAACAGGCAGCCATGCCTATCAATAAAATTTGTGCCTGAACTGCCAGTTTAAAAATGAATTCAAACTCCTCACTGTTGAGACTATAACTCTTTCAACAACTTCCCCTCCCACATGGTTGAAGATGCCCTCCAATGCATCTCATCCACACCCCGAACCTCTGCCCTCAAACCCCACCTATCCAACCGCAACAAGGACAGAACCCCCCCAGTCCTCATCTTCCACCCCACCAACCTCCACATAAATTGCATCATCCACCGACATTTCCGCCACCTACAAACGGACCCCACCACCAGAGGTATATTTCCCTCCCCAACCCTATCTGATTTCCGTAAATATCATTCCCTCCGCGACTACCTGGTCAGATCCATGCCCCCAACATCTCACCCTCCCTTCCCAGCACCTTCCCCTGCCACTGCAGGAATTGCAAAACCTTCACCAACATCTCCCTCCTCACCTCCATCCAAGGCCCGAAAGGAGACTTCCACATCCATCAAAGCTTCATCTGCACTTCCACACATCTCAATTACTGTATCCATTGCTCCCAATGTGGTCTCCTCTAAACTGGGGAGACTGGACACCAGAGCGCTTCAGAGAACATCTCTGGGACACCTGCACCAATCAACCCCCAACGTCTCATGCCGAACACTTCAACTTCCCCTCCCCCTCTGCTGAGGACATGCAGATCCTGGGTCTCCTCCATTGTCACTCCCTTACCACCCAATGCTTGGAGGAAGAACACTTTATCTTCCACCTCGGAACCATTCACCCCCACAGCATCAATGTGGACTTCTCTAGTTTCCTCATTTCCCCTCCCCCCACCTTACCCAAGTTCCAGCCTTATGGCTCAGCACCGTCCTCATGATCTGTCCCACCTGTCAATCTTCCTTCCCACCTATCCACTCCACCCTCCCCTCCGATCTAGGAACAAAGAACAAAGAAAATTTACAGCCCAAGAACAGGCCCTTCGGCCCTCCAAGCCTGAGCTGATCTGAATGTACTGTCTAAACCTGTCACCCAATTCCTAAGCACCTGTATCCCTCTGCTCCCCACCTACTTGTGCATCTGTCCAGATGCATCTTAAATGAATCTACCATGCCTGCCTCTACCACTCTGCTGGCAACACGTTCCAAATGCCCACCACCCTCTGTGTGAAGTACTTACTACGTGTATCCCCCTTAAACTTTCCACCTCTCACCTTGAAAGCGTGACCTCTCGTTATTGAATCCTTCACCTTGGGAAAAAGCTTGTCTCTATTCACACTGTCTATACCCTTCATGATTTTACATTCCTGATTAAGAGCTTTGGCCTGAAACGTCGATTTTCCTGCTCCTCAGATGCTGCCTGACCTGCTGTTTTTTCCAGCACTACTCTAATCTTAATCTTCTTTGCTGTCCACTACACCACTAATTTTGGTGTATCTGCAAACTTACTAAGCATACCTCCCATGTTCACATCCAAATCGGTTAAATAAATGACAAAAAAGAGAGGATCCAGCACCGATCCTTATGCCACGCTGCTTGTCACAGACCTCCAGTCTGAAAGTCAACCCTCCGCCCCCACCCTCTATCTCCTACCTTCGAGCCACTTCTGTATCAACCTGGCCCCAATAAATATCAGGGCTATGGTGTCCATCAACATGCTTATTAGGTCTTTGTTTGTTTACCTAAATACATAAAAATATTTTTGTTTAACTCAACAGGCGAAACGATGCCCTTCTTGGCCCAAGGAAAACACCTGGAAAGAAAAATATAGTCAAACCTTTGAAGAATGCAGCAGTTGTCCTGGAGTATCACAATGTAAGTTACAGCTGGCATTCTTTGTGTGATTTCTGGGGGCATGGTGGTAATGTGATTGGACTGTTAACCCAGACAAATCCCACACGGCAGCTGTGGGAGTTTAAGTTTAAATAATTAACCTGGAATATTGAAAAAAGTACTAGTCTCAGTGACAATGACAATGAAACTATTAGCATTTGATGAACAAAGCTGTCTGATTTAATAATTTCCTTCATTTAAGTAAGGAAATCTGCCAATCTTGTCTAGCCTAAATGTATTTTGAGACTCACAGCAATGTAGTTAATCTTATTTCTCTTCAAAAAGACCTTTATTTGTGGGGCAAATAGGAATGGTCAGTAAGTGCTGGCCTAGCCAGTGATGCCCACAAAGCATGAAAGAATAAAGAGTTCAGTGATTGCAGAGCTTGGATTTCCTGCAGCAGGTACAGTTCTAACAAGTGTAGGCATTTTATACTGGGAGTTATTAAAAAGCTGAAATCCACTGTAACTCAATATTTAGAGAATAATTTGGGGAACTGCAGCATTGCAAAATTATTCACAGAATACATTTTGTGAGGTGCTGTGCTGCCAGTAAAATTATTAATATTTTTAATACACAATGTTTGGGGAAACACTTATCGGTTTCTGCTGGAAATAAGGCAACCAGATGCAGAAGGCAGAAAATATTAACTATCTAACAGGCTTATCAAGAATAAAATAAACAATACAGAAGGAGACCTCATCCTGTCAAGACTGCACTGGTCTGTTGAAAGAGCAATCCTGGTCGTTGCACTCATGTTCTTTGATATATTTGTATGATTTCTTCTCCTTCAGTGTATATTTGGTTCTGTTTTCGAAATAACTATAGTATTTGCTTCCATTACTCTGGCAGGCAGTGCATTCCAAATTCTCACCTTAAAACACTGTTTCTTTATGTTGCCTTCAGTGCATTTAGCCATCATGTTGAATCTCTGGTTGTTCTGCCATTGGAAACAGTTTCTGTTCATTTACTATATCTAATGCCTTGCTGACTTTAAACACTTGTAGTCGTGTTTCTCCTAGCCCTTCTTTTATCAGGACATAACCTGAGCTTCTCCGATCTATGAAATAAATTTTTAATCCTCAATTCAGAACCCATTCTAATAACTCTCTTTACGTGTATTTACCAAAATCGTTGTATTCTTTTTATAAACTTTGGTGGCCATAATTTACCACAATAATCAGTTGGGGCCCAATTATTGGTTAATATGGGAAGACCAAGCAAACCCAATTTTTGGAACATTTTCTTTTTATCTGAAACCTAATTTGGAGTTTCCCCTCATTTGTCACGTCACTTCTCTACTCTCATTCTGCTTAGCCCCATACCCTGTTTCAATGATGACCAGCAGCAACTCGTCTTTTGACTAGGCATTTTAAAGCCCTTCAGACTTACTACTGAGGTCAACAACTTCAACCCTGGCCTCTGGTCCCTTTTGTCATTCTTTATGTTTTAAGACTCATCAACTAGGGGAAATATTCTATTTTCATCTATTAGAGTTTTTTAATATTTGGGTGCGATTGTCTCTCATTTGTTGGAAATTTAGAGAACACATATCCAGTCTATTCAAACTTATACTCATAAGACAATCGTCTCAGGGATTAGTCTAGTGAATATCCTTGTATTCCCTCTCTGGAAAGTAGTTAAGGAGATGAAAGCTGTACATAATACTCCAGATAGTATCTCGTCAAGGCTCTGTACAATTACAGCAAAACATCTTTGCCCTGTGTACTGAGTTCTATTTATGATGAAAGATAACAAACTGTTTGCCTTCCAAGTTGCTTGCTACACTGACATGCTAGTTTTTAGTAACTCCTGAAGAAAGACACCAAAGTCCTTTCGATATTTTACCATTTAAGAAATACCTGCTTTTCTATTCTTTCAAACAAATGACTAATTTCACAAGAGTTCACATTCTATTCATCTGTCACGTTCTAGCCATTCACTTTGCCAGTTCAAGTCTGCTTGAAACCTTTTTGCATCGTCCTCACCATTTACATTTCCATCCAACTTGGTGTCATTAGTAAATTTTGAAATGCTCCATGTAGTCCCCACTGATCTTTACTGTGCCCTATGTGTAACATATTGCCATCTTGAGAATGACTCATTTCATTCCTATTGTCAGTTTACTGTCTGAAAACTAATTCTCAGTCCATACCAGTATATTTTCCTCTCCCATAGGCACTAATTTTGTTTACTAATTTTTTTTTGTGTGAGACCCATTCCCATCCTTTACTAATTTCTTGATCATCCTCAGGAATGCACTACAAATTGGCTTTGTCAGGGACACTCGCCTGAAGCATGCACTAAATTCTCATTTTATCCGCAACACTCAACGACCCCAGTCTTTGACTTAATAAGTCCCATTGTTAAAGATCAAATTGGCATTGCATACAGATGACTGCATTTGGTGTTTGAAACTTCTTTTGTGTGAATTTGGCTGAATAGAAGGGAAAGATAAGTATCAAATTTTACCTGATTTGGGCTCAGCAACCTAACTCAGAGTTGGAATTGACCGACACCACTCAAACTGATGCCGAGGTAGACGGAGTTCTGAAATGGTCCTATTATAAAATACTAGAATTGGATCAAGAAGTGGGAATCTTCTTATGGACCTGTGGATGAAGCAGTGATGGTGTCCCACCAAGTAGGGATGCTAACCAATATATATATATGGTCCATGGACTCCACAGCACTGCAAAATAAACAGTTGGACTGGGAGTCTGTGAACCACAACAAATCTACCACAAATCCCACTGTAGTCCATTTATTTCAGGCCCCTATAAGTATCACCACTGTGAATGCAGTGAAGTTCCCTCTTATAAAACAACATCCTTATCATCTAGGCCCCAGAAATAAGCCCAGGTTAAAACAAGTATCCAATAAATTTTGGAAACTGCCCAATTGAACTCAAGTCGTAGCAACAGGAGTTCCCCAGTCATCAAGTGCCCAATCCTGATGGTTGAACCAGGTTTTGCTTTGACTTCAGAATGATTAATGAAGTAACCAGGGCAGACTTCTACCCAGTTCCTTGTCTGGAAGACTGCATTGACTGGATTGGAAACACCACATTTATAACTAAACTGGATCTGCTAAAGGGATACTGGCAAGTTTTAGACTGTAAATTCACAATGGAATCAGTGAAGTTGAATATAAGTGTGTGGATAATTAATGTTGTCTTAATTCACAATATTCATTGAATTTAGGAACTTATTCAGGGAATTGTTCATTTGGAGATTGAAAATTTTGATGATACCGATTCTATTTCTTGCTGTTCAGAATCCAAGCAAAAAACCGAAGAGAGAAAAAGCAACAATGAAGGAACTCATGCACAACTTTCTCAATAATCCAGCTTTAAAGAAAGATTCCAATGCAGCAAGGTAGCTAAGATCTCTCTTTGTTATTAGGATGCCAGATGTATGTATGAATGGCTTTTAATCACTGGCTCTGGTTGTTTTTAGTTCTTGGGCACTGCTGCAGATTCATGCTATTGTATGATCACAACTTTTTTTCACCATTATATTTGGCCCTCTTCTGCCATTCTTTCTTTCCTCAAGCACCATTAGTAGAAGACTATGGCTAGCCATGTGATTGATTTATCTCCATCACAGATTCACTTTTTTTTTGGCTTTGTTGTGTTGCCTTCGTATTGGTGTTGGAAATGTGTTGCTGGAAAAGCGCAGCAGGTCAGGCAGCATCTAGGGAACAGGAGAATCGACGTTTCGGGCATTAGCCCTTCTTCAGGAATTACTCCCCTATTGCGGTTACTCCCCTATTGTGTGCTCAAATGCTTTTAGACCACATGTAACCAATCTGCAGTTACCCCCTTACTTTGCGCTCAAGGGCTTTTACTATGTTAAACTGTAATGCCTATTTGATCTTCTTAGTTCCCCTTTTATAACTATTGTTGCCCTGCACGACACCGTTGTAAACTTTAATCCTGATTTAATTAAGTTTTCTCCTGTTCCCTAGATGCTGCCTGACCTGCTGCGCTTTTCCAGCAACACATTTCCATCTCTGATCTCCAGCATCTGCAGACCTCACTTTCTCCCCTTCGTATTGGTGTTGCTTGTCATATTGGAAATTCGTAGATTTTCTAGAATTATCAAACTTTTTACACCATTATTAAACGTATAAGACACCAAACAAATTTACAAAAAAGATAAAAGCCATTGTTGAGGTTTTCTTTGACCACAAACCGGAGTGAGAGATAGAGATGGTAAAATGGCCTTCAGTTGTCTTTATTTGGAGAACTTGCTGTTCCAGGTTTCTGAGCTGAAGCTATTGCATTGAGTGGAAGTGGCTTTCTTATACTATATCATAACATTCATTAATATGATTAACATTTACACGATACAGGTATCAGTGCATTAATGTACTTAGAACTTAAAATAAGAATAAAATGTTTAATATTTACAAGATCCAGTTAGCATCTATCTCCTTTCCATGGTTTTAGATGGTTTGTTTGTTCTGTCTGTGAAGTACTTGAAACTGACCTATTGAGACAGGTACCTGAAAATGATCTGTAAAGTATTTGAAACTGATCTGTGCAGTTAACCATGTTTGTTCAGAGAAATGGTTGACACCAAGTGTAAATACTCTGCGGTTACTCCCCTATTGTGTGCTCAAATGCTTTTAGACCCAATGTAACCAATCTGCAGTTACCCCCTTACTTTGCGCTCAAGGGCTTTTACTATGTTAAACTGTAATGCCTATTTGATCTTCTTAGTTCCCCTTTTATAACTATTGTTGCCCTGCACGACACCGTTGTAAACTTTAATCCTGATTTAATTAAGTTTCCCTGATACAATTAACTGCCCCCTTTGATTCTTTCCTACCCTTTGGGTTTCTGCTGACCAACACCATGTTATATTGTCGGCATTAATTTGATGTCAATAAAGGGTAGAATCATTCCAGCTCCACAGGAAGAATGCTTGCAGGAAGGAAGAAGAGATATTTCAGTCAATTTTGCTTCAAACCTAGCCCACCATGGGCCTTTTTTCTCATTTGTTCATCGGATGCAGTGAGACTATCTGGGCTAGCATTTATTGCCCATCTCTAACTGGCTTTGAGAAGGTGATGGTCTACCTTCTAGAACCATTGCAGTCCATGTGCTGTAAGTACACCAACTCTGGTTGAAGGAATTTTTTTAGATTAGATTCACTGCAGTGTGGAAACAGGTCCTTCAGCCCAACAACTCCACACCAATCCTCCAAAGAGCAATCACCCAGACCCATGCCCCTACATGCACCTAACGCTATGGACAATTTTGCTTGGCCAATTCACCTAACCTGCACATCTTTGGACTGTGGGAGGAAACCGGAGCACTCAGAGGAAACCCACGCAGACGCGGGGAGAATGTGCAAACTCCACACAGATAGTTGCCCGAGGTGGGAATTGAACCCGGGTCCCTGGCGCTGTGAGGCAGCAGTGCTAATCACTGAGCCACCGTGCTGCCCCATGTTTCCAGAATGTTGACCCAGTGATCATGGAATGGTTATATATTTCCAAGCTAGGACGGTCCGATGTTTGGAGTGGAATTTACAGATGATGGTATTCTCATGAATCCGCTGTCTCTGTCCTGGGTTTTGAGGTCATGGGTTTTAGATGGTGCTGTTGATCCCTTGGTGAATTGCTAGAATGCATCTTGTCAATTGTAAACACTACTGCTGCTCTGCTTTGGTAACAAGGGGAGTGAACGTTGAGAGTGGTGAATAAGGTTTAAGTCAAGCAGGATCCTTGGTCCTGTATGGTGTTGAGCTTCTTGAGTGTTACTGGAGCTGAACCCATCCTGGCAAGTATTCCATCACATTCCTGCCTTGTAGACAGTGAATAGGCTTTGAAGAGTCAGGAGGTGAGTTACTTGTCAGAGAATATCCAGTTTCTAGCCTGCTCTTGCAGTCACAGTATTTATATGACTTGTCCAACTCAGTTTCTGATCAATTACCAGGGGGAAGTGACAACGACCAGAGGGGCAGCCGAGACCCGGAAGCAGTTAGTGTAAGCTTACCTGGGTAGGTTTTTTCCCCCTTTAAAAGCGCGAAGGAGAGGAACCCGAGGCACTACACGGGTAGTGCCTCCCACCCGCCCTCCTCCTCTAACCTGATAATAACACCTGTTTTGGTAAGTAAGTAAGTGCTGAATTTTGCTTGTTGTATTCTTTAGACCCAGTTTTTTTTAAAATAAAAGTTAGCTTTAGAGGGATGGCAGTGAAGGCAGTGCAATGTTCCTCCTGCAACATGTATGAGGTGAGGGATGCCATCGACGTCCCTGCCGATTACACTTGCAGGAAGTGCACCCATCTCCAGCTCCTCCAAGACCGTGTTAGGGAACTGGAGCTGGAGTTGGATGAACTTCGGATCATTCGGGAGGCAGAGGGGGTCATAGATCAGAGTTATAGGGAAGTAGTAACTCCAAAGATGGCAGAGAGATGGGTGGAAGCACTGTAGCTTTCGGAGCGTCGTTCCTTCATCAGGTGATTGTGGAGGACTCAATCCTAACACACAGAATTTATAGCAAAAATTTACTCTGTAAAACTCTGTTAATTCACTTTTTAGATTAGAATCAATCTAAACAACATGGCACAGACAGAGAACACAGGGGGCCAACACCTTCAACATATTGTCTAGCTATCACCCAATGTTACAGCTAACCTGAGAATGCAACTTTTTTTAAAAAAAAGGTTTTGTGATTTATACATGAAAGAAGTGAAACTATCATGGTATTCAAACAGATGAAGACTTAACAGACAATCAATTTTTCAATGTATAATTTCAGTTACATCACACTGTAAATTTTTGCTATAAATTCTGTGTGTTAGGATTGAGTCCTCCACAATCACCTGATGAAGGAGCGACGCTCCGAAAGCTACTGTGCTTCCAATTAAACCTGTTGGATTATAACCTGGTGTTGTGTGATTTTTAACTTTGTACACCCCAGTCCAACACTGGCATCTCCAAATCATGACTTCCATTTTTAATACCATTTGGTACTGAGGCTGGTGAGGGCACAGGATGTACTCTGGGTTGGAGACTTTGATGTCAAGTAGAACATAAGAACTAGGAGCAGGAGTAGGCTGTCTGACCCTTCAAGCCCACACCGCCATTCAATAACGTCATGGCTAATCTTCTCCATGGTCTCAGCTCCCTTAATATCCCTTAATTCCTTTATTTTTCAAAAAAGTATCTGTTAACTTAAAAAGTGATTACTGAAATAGCATCAACTATTTCCCTGGGCAGGGAATTCCATAGGTTAACAACCCTCTGGGTGAAGAAGTTCTTCTCAGTTCAGTTCTAAACCTGCTTCCTCTAATCTTGAAGCCATGCCCTCTTGTCCTAGTTTCACCTACCAGTGGAAACATCCTATCTCTTTCTATTTTATCAATTCCCTTCATAATTTAATATGTTTCTATAAGATACCCCCACATTCTTCTGAATTCCAATGGACATAATCCCAGTCTACTCAGCCTGTCCTCATAAGCCCACCCCCTCCACTCTGGAATCAATCTAGTGAATTCCCCCCCCCCCCCCCCAGTGCCAGTACTTTTCTTTTGTTCAGTATGTTGAATGGCACTATCACTGTGCACTATCATTGGGATGGACTTGGAACAGATTTAAATTTAATTTTTAAGGATGTAACTAGTAGAGTTGAGAGTAGGGTTTACGTGGACTTCCAGAAGGCATTTGATAAGGTCCCACTAAGGGATTAGCATGTAAAATTAAAGTGCATGAGAATGGGGTTAATGTACTGACATAGTTACAGAATTGTTTGGCTATCAAGAAACGAAAAGTAGGAATAAACGGGTAGTTTTCCAAGTGGCAAGCAAGTGACTAGTGGAGTATCACAGGGATCAGCGCTTAGAGCACAGCTATTCACAATCTATATTAATGATTTTAATGAGGGAACTAAATAATATCCCCAAGTTTTCAGAAGACCGTAGCTGGGTGGGAGGGTGAACTGCGAGGAGATTACGGAGATGATTCACTGTGATTTGAAGAAGTTGAGTGAGTGGGCAAAAGCATGACAGATGTGGTATAACGTGGATATATGTGAGTATATCCATTTTGGTAGCAAAAACAGGAAGGCAGATTGTTACCTGAATAACAGCAGGTTGGGAAAGGGAGAGGTGCAATGAGACCAGGATGCCCTTATATACTAGTTGCTGAAAGTAAACATGCAGGTGCAGCAGGAAATCAAGAAGACAATTGGTGTCTTGGCATTCAAAGAAACAAGGTTTGAGTACAGGAGCAGGCATGCCTTGCTGCACTTTGCAGGGCCTTGGTGAGACCCCCACCTGGAGTATTGTGTGCAGGTTTGGTCTCCATAGAGCCTAGAGGTCTAAAGCACATAAAAAGGCCCTTCAAGTCTGTGCCAAAGACAAGCCCCTAAGTATTTGAATCCAATTTTCTAGCTCTCAACCCATAGCCTTGTATACCTTGGCATCCTAATGCAAGTGTAAATAATACTTGAAGATTGAGGGCTTCTGCCTCTACCAGTCAGAAAGTTCCAGATTCCCACCACCCAATGGATGGAAAAAAAAAGCTTTCCTCACATCCCCTCTAAACCTTCCTGCCCTTTCTTGGTGTAGAGTGGGGAGAGGCACTTAATTCAAAACAAATCCAAATGACCTTTTATATCCAGCAAAGGACTGAAATTAATCAAACGTAATCCTCGCAGAAGTTGTGCATGAAAATTGTTGTAACTCTCCAAACTTGTCTCTTCGTCATGCACAATTTTCCACTTTTATTTGTGATTACCTAGCTTAACAGTCTGGGGTATTGGGATGTAATTTTGAAAACTTTGTGTCTGTTCTTAAATCTTGCCTCCTTCATTTGAACAACACAATTGTATAACTCCAATCTGACTTTGAGTTTAATGATCAGTTGAGATTTGAAATAATATTGTGATATATTAAAACATTGGTAGCATGAATTTGCACAATAGTATTTTGTTTTGGAACCTATTTCCTGTCATTATAGCCATGGGATCTTTTATCTCTAAATGCCCCAGAATTTCATGTTGCAGTTGTATAAGACTCTGGTGCGGCCGCATCTGGAATATTGTGTGCATTTTTGGTCGCCATACTATAGGAAGGATGTGGAGGCACTGGAACGGGTGCAGAGGAGGTTTATCAGGATGTTGCCTGGTATGGAAGGAAGATCGTATGAGGAAAGATTGAGACACTTGGGGCTGTTTTCATTAGAGAAAAGAAGTTTTAGGGGTGACTTGATTGAGGTGTACAAGATGATTAGGGGGTTAGATAGGGTTGACAGTGTGAACCTTTTCCCGCGTATGGAGTCGGGTATTACAAGGGGGCATAGCTTTAAATTAAGTGGGGTAGATATAGGACTGAAGTTAGGGGTAGGTTCTTCACTCAGTGAGTCGTAAGTTCATGGAATGCCCTGCCAGTAGCAGTGGTGGACTCTCCCTCTTTATGGGCATTTAAGCGGGCATTGGATAGGCATATGGAGGATAGTGGGTTAGTATAGGTTAGGTGGGCTTGGATCGGCGCAACATCGAGGGCCAAAGGGCCTGTACTGCGCTGTATTCTTCTATGTTCTATGTTCTATAATTATAATTCTCGAGAAATTTACTGGGGCTTCAGCAATAACAGTTATTGCACATGTGAAGGTGGTATGATTCTTTGCTTCTTTAAAATGGAACTTAGAGTCATAGAGTCGTACAGCACAGAGACAGACCCTTTGGCCCAAACTGGTCCATGCTGACCAAAATGTCCATCCACGCCAATCCCATTTCCCTACACTTGGCCCATATCCTTCTAATCCTTTCCTATCCATGTATTTGTCCAGATGCCTTTTAAATGTTGTTAATGTACCCGCCTCAACCAATTCAGCTTGCAGCTTATTCCATATGTACCACCCTCTGTGTAAAAAAGTTGTCCCTCAAATTCCTTTTTATTCTTTATCCTCTACCCTTAAATTGATGTCCTCTAGTCCTCGGTTCCCTGACCCTGGGATAAAGACTGAGTGCATTCACCCTATTTATGCCTCTCATGATCTTATACACTTCTATAAGATCCCCTCTCCATCTCCTACACTCTAAAGATAAAATTCCAAGCTAGTCCAATCTCTCCCAATAGCTCAGGCTGTTGAGTTCTGTCAACATCCTTGTAAATTTCTTCTGCGCTCTTTCAAGATTAATAACATCCTTCCTATACCAAGGTGACCAAAAGTGAACATTGGAAGTTGGGCAATATCCCAATTGCAGATGGGGTTCCAACTCTGGGGAAGATGAAAATAAGCTTGTTCACAACCATAATTGCAGATCGATACAGAAAAGCATTAGCAATTGCTTCAGCTTGATGGATAAATATTCATTGAATGTTCAACAGACTATCATGGTGCAGTAAACCAACAGAAAATCTTTGTGTTAATCAATTGCCTGGAGAAACAAAAATGCTGGAGACCTGCTTCCAGTTATCATAACTCTATTCAGAAATTGAAGACAAATACAGAGGAAGACTGTGTTGAAGCGAACGAACCAAAGCAGAATCAACCAGTCACATTGGCTCCTGAAAATCAAGGTCCGAGATGCAGTAGGGATGCCACAAAAATTGCTAAGGGCAATCTTGAGTGTGTGTATCGGCCACAAGCTTGTAAAAATTCACTAAGCTTTAAGGGCAAAGATAGCAGCAATTCTGATTGCTGTATGTACTCATGTTAAAGTCGATCTGTGTAAAGATTGACCCTACTTTTGGCCAAAGCATCTTGTATTTTCCATATATCTTGGGTAAAAGTTGACCTTTTTATATCACATTTTAAACTTCTTACAAAGGAAACTGCATGATCCCATTCACCCACTTAAACAAAATCACATTTATTCATTCATATCGGTAACTCTACTCATCGTTTTTTATTTACAACATTGCGCCTCTATTGATTCATTCATAACTCTACGTAGTCCACTTCATTTGCTATAGCACGTTTTAATTAATTCATTCATTCAGACCGGTACTAAGTCTATCGGTACTTATTGCATATTGTTCACTACACATCCAAAGTTAATATCATAAAAAAGTTAATCATTTTAATTGTGCCATTATATCTGAATAAAACTGAGATATATTAGCTACATGTATCTTTAATTCTTTGACAAATTTGTTAATGTTTTTGAGGTTTATTATATATGAGAGCAAATGGGAGGGAAATGGAAGAATTTGGTGAGAAAGTTCAAGTTGCTTACACATTCGGAATTTAATAAATGTTTCATTTTAAGTGTGCTTTTTACCAGGCCGTGATGATATTGAACAGTATGATTTTGCAGGATTTCAATGAATCTTTGACATGTTAACTTTTTGTACTGGTATGTATAAATAAAATTCATTCTTGTTTCTCTTATCTGGTAATTCCCTTTACCATAATACATTGTGTTTTTCTTCTTTAGTTGAGCGATCAAATTGACTTCTGCTATATCATGGTATTTCGAACAGCAGTATGAATTTCAGCCCCTCAAAAGTAGTGCTTGTGCAATAGTCGATCCTATAAATTGAACCTTTAAAAATAGTCTAAAAAAATTTGACTTTTACACGAGTATATACGGTGACTGAATTCTGACAATCAGAGGCTTGGCTGCAAAAATAGTTGCAAGTGAGGTGTGGAAAATGTGCTTGAATTGTGATGATTCTCCACCAAGAAAGAAGACGCCCCTTCCCCACCTTGTCCTACAAGTAAGGTGGTTTGACCGAAACACACAAGCTCCCTCCAGTAGTTTAGAAAAATCAATTGCTGATGACTTCCATATCTGTTGGTCAGTCAATGTTTAAGTCCTTCATTTAATGCAGTACACTATTGAAAGTTGATTCCAAGGAAAAGGAGAAGATCTTCCTGGAAAATCTGAAGAAGAAGCAAGAACTTGTGTGGTGTGGGTATTAGTTTTGCCACTATTGATCTAAACCTGGATGTTGGTCCAGGTATTGCTTATATGGAAATGAAATGCTTCACCATCTGATGAACTGTGAATGGTGCATCAGATTTGAACAAGGATATTACTCTGAAGAACTAAGATAGATTCATTTTTTGTTAGGCAAGTGTATTAAGAGATATGGGTCAAAGGCAGCCATTTTGAGTTTGGCCACAATTTGTCTGTGATGCCATTGAATGGTGGAACAGGCTAAAGGGGCTGAATGGCCTACTCCTATTCCTGTGTCTGAGGGTCTTATTTTACAGTTCGTTCCTTCATTTTTCATGTTTTCCAGCCAACATTTAATTTGGTATGTCCATCATATGGATGTATTTGTGAAGGAGAGATCCTTCCTGTAATTCTGCTTTACTTAAACTTACTCCTGCTCTGTTATGAAATGAAAGTAGGAGGAGATAATGAAGAAACATACCTTACCAAAGACTAGTTTTTGTAAGAATCTCTTATTTACTTTACGTGAGTTACTTTATCTCTGAGTTATTGTACGTGAATATGACACAATTGCTGCGTATTTTAATTGTTTGAAAATCATTGACAATGCACTTAATCAAACATATCCAAAATGTTTAAAAATGCTTGTAGGCTGAGTGTAATTTATTTTATTATAGCTGTAATTTTCTTTCAGTGGTACCTATATATTTATGATTATTTTGTTTAGGAAACAAAGAGAAAGATTGGTAAACAAAGCTAAGGAAGTTTTCCAAACTTTGCTTGGACCAATTATACGTACCTATCTGCAACTGAAAAAGTTCAATAAAGCTTGTATGTCAGAAATGCCGTGGCGCAGCCAGCTGAATGTACTACTGGGTATTCTCTGCTTTAATTCATTCATGAAGTGTTATGACGAAGAGTGTTGGACTTCAAGAAGCATGAGCAGGTACCTTGGAATCAACAAATAAGTACTTCCACAATTTTCCACTCTGCATTTTTAATGTAAAGAATGATCTTGAAGTCAGTGGTAGCATTCCACATGGGTCAGCGGTTATGGGTTAGGATCCACTCTAGACAGTCCAAGTCAGCAGCGCTGAACATGATCTCTGAGAACTAATGTTGACTGAGATGCTCACATTTAGTGGGAATGTATCAGTGATCCTCTTCATAGCTAGTGGGTTCTTCTGTTGGGAAATGTGAATAAGCTAACCAAATGTTCTTATGTGGATCAAACTTTGTCCTGGGAATAATTCAGAACAGCATGACCTTGATCAGCTACAGAAATGGGCCAAGAAATGGCAAATGGAGTTTAATATAGATAAGTGTGACATCTTGAATTTTGGAAAGTCGAATCAAGGTAGGAGTTTCATGGTGAATGATAGGGCCTTGAGGATTGGCCTTAACAGAAGGACCTGGAAGTTCAGGTGCACAGTTCTCTGAAAGTGGAGTCACAGGTAGACAGGGTTTTTGGCCCACTAATCTTCATCATTCAGGGCATTCAGTATCAACGTTGGGAAGCTATGTTGCAGTTGTACACGACCTTGATAAGGCTGCACTTGGAGCATTGTGTTCAGTTTTGGTCATCTTGCTATAGGAAGTATGTTATTAAACTGGAAAGAGTGCAGAAGAAATTTACAAGAATGTTGCCAGGATTCAACTGTCTGAGGTTGGACAGGCTAGGACTTTTTCCTTGAGAGGGCAGGCAACTGAGTTGGGAGGGGGTGGTGGTGATCTTGTAGAAGTGTGTAAAGATCATGAGAGGCATAAATAGGATGAATGTACTCAGTCTTTTTCCCAGGGTTGGGGAATCGAGGACTAGAGGGCATCAGTTTAAGGTTAGAAGGCAAATAAAAAAGAGAACCTGAGGGGAAACCTTTTTACACAGAGGGTGGTATACATCTCGAGTGAGCTGCCAGCAAAAGTGGTTGAGGCGGGTACATTAACAACATTTAAAAGACATTTGGACAAATACATAGATAGGAAAGGATTAGAAGGATATGGCCCAGGTGCAGGGAAATGAGATTAGCGTTGATGGACATTTTGGTTGGCATGGACCAATTTGGGCCAAAGAGCCTGTCTCCCTGCTGTACGAGTCTATGACTTGAAGACTCTCACAGATTTGTTGGATATAAAACTGAAATGGGTCACATCATTTGCACTCAATTTAGAAAAGCAGAAAAATGTCTCATGTAAAAACAAGAATAAGGAAAAGTTAGATTTATTGAGTCAAGACAGGCAAAAATTTCAGATTTTTCAACTCGCACCTTGTAGATAGAAATTACAGGCAGTGTCTTCATAATCTGCCAAAGAATACGTCATTAGCTTCATAATCTGCAAAAGATTATGTTTCTTTTAATGTCATTAGCTAACAAGCAGCAATGAAAGTATGCTAGTCAATTTCTTTTGAGTTACATGATCGGACATAAATAATTGTTGTATCTAGGTAATTTGGAAGATGGTTAGACTGAGTTTAGAATTTCAAACATTACAGGGCTACAGTTTGTTATTGCAAGGCAAAATTGAAAATGGTAGTGGTTTCTATAGCATAATGGGAGATTTCAGGGGGAGTCGGGCAACATGCAACTTAACATAAAGTTGACCGAGGCAATAAGGGAAGTAGCTCTGCTTTTCCAGCTCCACAAGCTGTGCTGTAAATGTATCCGATGTTTCCGTAGAGTAACTAAATATAAGTAAAATGAAGACATTTGAGAATTTTAGTGACTGATGCACAGATTAAGATTGTGTTTTTCATCCAATTCTTCCCTCTAAGTGACTGCTTTAAAACTAGGGACGATCTGATTGAGGTTTCAATACTTTACAGATTTTACTCGCTTTTAAATTCAACCCATATTGGATTAAAAGGGTCCCCAGCTACTATCTCTTACTACTAACATTCCTTCTTGGTTGCCAGTTTGGCTATATGTTCTGGTAGCCCTTACACATGCCTGGCAGCATCTATGGAGAGCAAAACAGTGTTAATGAGTTGTATTTTCATCATGTAAGTTTACCTCTGCTAACTAGCAAGGTTTTCATCTGTTGGAGGCAGGGATGGCCTCCATCCAACATACATTTGTGGTGAAGGGTTTATGCCCGAAACGTTGATTCTCCTGCTCCTCGGATGCTGCCTGACCTGCTGTGCTTTCCCAGCACCGCACCCTCGACTCTGATATCCAGCATCTGCAGTCCTCGCTTTCTCCACCGTATCAGCCCCTCAATCCCACCTCAGACCCTTACCTCCCTCAACCTAATCACCCAGTATCCTGTATAAACTGAACTCATGATCCCTGTAATGACTTTTGTAAGTCTTTAAAAAGCCCAGAATTCGATCAAAATTGATAAAGTTACATTTTCCAGACAGCTTTGGTGACCATGAAAGAGGATATGCAGGTCATTGGACTCATCCACCGCCAAACCACAACAACGCGACGGTCGGAGGAGGAGCGTCTTATCTTCCGACTGGGAACCCTCCAACCACAGGGGATGAACTTGGACTTCACCAGTTTCTTCATCCCCCCTCCCCCCACCTTGTCTCAGCCGAATCCCTCCAGCCCGGCACCGCCTTCCTGACCTGCAGTCTTCTTCTTGACCTCTCCGCCTCCATCCTACTCCGACCTATCACCCTCACCTTGACCTCTTTCCACCTATCACATTTCCAACGACCCTCCTACAAGTCCCTCCTCCCTACCTTTTATCTTCTCCTGCTGAACACTCTCTGCTCATTCCTGAAGAAGGGCCTGTGTCCGAAACGTCGAATCTCCTGTTCCCTGGATGCTGCCTGACCTGCTGTGCTGTTCCAGCAATAAAGTTTCAACTTTGACCATGAAAGAGCCTCATTCTTCCACTGGTGGTGTGTGACCAGCTGGGTATACTAGATAATGTGCTTCCCTGAGCACCTGTGTCCAGCATCAGAAAGAGAAAGGCCCATAGGCAGACAACATCTTTGCCTTGTGCCCAAATCCACGAGCTACCCCCACTCACTGAGCAGGAAGCAGGTAGCAGGAAGTGTTAGTGGGACCTGTTACCAGGTATAGCGCGGTGAAGAAGGCATATGGCGAACTGGCTTTTATTGGTAGAGGAATTGAGTTCCGGAGTCCTGAGGTCATGTTGCAGTTGTATAAGACTCTGGTGCGGCCGCATCTGGAGTATTGTGTGCAGTTTTGGTCGCCATACTATAGGAAGGATGGGGAGGCACTGGCAAGGAGTGGGCATAGCTTTAAATTAAGGGGTGGTAGGTATAGGACAGATGTTAGGGGTAGATTCTTTACTCAGCGAGTCGTGAGTTCATGGAATGCCCTGCCAGTAGCAGTGGTGGACTCTCCCTATTTATGGGCATTTAAACGGGCATTGGATAGGCATATGGAGGATAGTGGGCTAGTGTAGGTTAGGTGGGCTTGGATCGGCGCACCATCGAGGGCCAAAGGGTCTGTACTGCGGTGTATTTTTTCTATGTTCTGTGTTCTATGTATGAAATGTAATGAGAAACTATTGGTGAGATCCTGTTGTTATGTTTGGCAGCATGACTATCTCCTTGATCTTGCTGTGTTCATCAGCTGTTTATAGTATTCCCTCAATTCTCTTTGCCTCTACGCAAATATTGACACTAGAATATCTTAACTGATATCTTAAAATAGAAATGAGACACTTTACTTGTATAATTTCAACTTTAATTTAAGATAATAATCGCCACTTGGAAAATCTGTGTCAGACCATGGCTTTGTTTAATTACTTGGTGAAACCCGTTCATTTTTTTCATTGGGTTTGTTTTCTTGCTAAAAGGTATATCCAATGGTAATAGATTTGAGTGACATTTTATAAGTTCACCAGAGTGGTTGGTAATTCTAAACAGACAATTCCCAGTTTTAGCTCATGCTCAGTCACAAACATGAGGTAGGAAGTTGAACAGCTAAGGCAGGTTGACATTTTGTTCCTGTTGCTTCTAGCTCCAATATGAAATCTTTTAATAATGTGACTATCTTGGCCTCTGGATCTGCTGATATTGGCTGACAATGGCAACATCAGATGGCCTCATTAATGTTAGTTAAAATGTAGTTGTGTCTCTGCAATGATATCATCAACCCTTCTGAATGCAGCACTGTTATGCTCGATCAATTAAACAAAGCCTTTTTATACTTTAGAAGAGCAATGGTAATTTAATTTATAAAGTGTATTGGTTGATATATCTGAGGCGATGGTCACTGAAATGAAGTGAAGGCCTCAGACAATGCCTGAGAAACATTTGTTAAAATGATATGCGATGCGTTGTGGAATATAGTTTGAGTGACTCCATCTGTCAATCTTTTATCCTGCCTATGCCGGTCTACATTTGCAGAAACCCTTTTGCACAGTGTTCTTTTCTCTTTAAGAAAAAGGATTTATTTTAATAAGGCTAATAATTTCACATTTATGAAAAAAAAATTCCACCTAAGTTCAAAATGCAAATTTTCACTCCTTTTTTAGATACTTCACGTTAAAGAAATTAATTTTACCTTTGACAGATTGTTTCTTTCCTTTTGTTTACAGATATTCCTTTTTGGACCCTGATATATTTACTGTACATAATTGTGGTGGCCTGCTCATAGAGACAGAGAGTGATGATACAGGAACAACGCAGCAAATTCCTGAAATCTCATTGCCCTCCCTCAAAAGAAATGAAAAACCATCAGAATCAGCACATGGCTGTAGGTTGCATTGCGTTTAAATAATAACCAGTTTGCTCAACATTCAATGAAATAAATATGTGCTTTCCTCTGCAAACCTGAAGTAAATGTTCCAGAATAATAAAGGTCAGCCATCACATATAAAGCACACCACCTCCAAATTTCCAAGCAAGTCATACACCATCCTGACTTGGAACAATATCACGTCCCTTCACTACAGCTGGATCCAAATTCTGGAACTCCCTTCTTATCAGCATTATGTGTGTTCCTATGTCACGCAAACTGCAGTGGTTCAAAAAATTGGATCACTACAACCTACTCAAGGGTAATTAGGAATGGAAAATAAACTCAGTTTATGCTCATGTCACATGACACCAGATTATATTCCAACAGGCTTATTTGAAATCACAAGCATTTGGAGCGCTGCTTCTTTGTCAGGTGAAGAACTACATGGAGTTTGAAAAAAGCACTCAATGCATTATATATTTGGAGTGGTGTCATTTAAAGTTGTACTGTGAAAAATCATGTTTCAGAAGTAGTTTAGAAACCTCAAATCTAGTTGCCTAATTGTAACAATACACATTAAAACATATAGAATTCTAAATCTGCTAATGATATTTCTGTCAATCATATTAATTTGTTGTATAATCTTTTAATGGAAGGGGATGATGGCATTTCTGACAGTACCGAAAGTGCCGTGCACACACCAGTGATGCAAGCAACAACTGATGAATCTGTTCACGCTGCAGAAGAACCAAACACGCCAAGTACTTGCAGCACTGTTATGCTCGATCAATTAAACAAAGCCTTTTTATACTTCAGAAGAGCAGTGGTAATTTAATTTATAAAGTGTATTGGTTGATATATCTGAGGCGATGGTCACTGAAATGAATACTAGTTTCAGAAGTCACTTTTCTCATGAAAATGTATATGATTACTTATGAAAATGATTCTGACTGACTAACAAGACCTCCAATTGCGAATAGGCATGGTTATTACCAATGGAGAATAATTATCTCGTTCATGTCCCATTAAAGAAATAATAGAGTGGTCACATGAGCACTCACGACTCAGCTTTGTAAAGAGTTTTTCTTGGCTTGTGTGTTAACTTTTCTGCTCATAGAATCATTGATAGATATTCGTTCTGCCACCCATCAGAAGAAGTGCACTGGCATCTTTGGTGAACTGCCTAATCTAAAGTTGAATCTTGCTTAAGATCATTTGTAATATTATTGGAAATAACTGGTTGCTGATTTAGATTAAACAAAATTGCTGGATGCTTTTTAAATTTTAGTTACCATCTGTGCACTTGGATGATGCCTGGATCATAAATTGATAATTGATTCTGTGAGGATTATTTCTGTTCTTTGTTGAGTCCTCCGTCATTGCATTTTGCAATCGCTGGCCACTGCTCAGGTTGGAGGATTTTGATGCCAGTGGAAGATACGAGCCACTGCTGACACCTCCAGTTCCTGAGCAAAGCTCAACTTGGAGATAATTACATGTCTCTGTCAAATACTTTGAGCCTTTATTCTTTTATTCATGCTGTCAGTACCTTCTTCATTACAAAGATACTCCTTTGAAATGGGTTATCCTATGGTAAAAAAGTGGAAGTTGAGACTCCAGAGAAAGAGGAGTAAATGAGGGTCATCTTCATGAGCTAACTTGCTTAATGAAATTTGAAGAATTCTATATATGGATATTCCCCCAAGTTTAAACAACATAATGACAATGCTTCCATTAACTTTTCAGAAATATAAAGGAAGGTTTTCTCTATACTTAAATTGGCCTCTTGGTTGTACCTTTCTACCATGCTTTATGCTTTGCAATTGGTGGTGGAGACAAATTAAATACTTATTCAAAAACAAATTTCTGGAGAAACTCAGCAGGTCTGGCAGCATTTTTTTTAGCAAAGGTATTAAGGGATATGAGCCAAAGATCGGTAGATAGAGTTAGGCCACAGAACAGCCATAATTTCATCAAGTGGCAGAACAGGCTCAAGGCCTGAATGGCCTATTCCTATTTCTATGTTCCTATCTATGGAGAGAAAGCAGAGTTAATGTATTTAGTGCAGTAAGAAGGGTCACTGGACTCGATACATTACATTAATTCGGTTCTTCTCCACAGATGCTGCCAGACCTGCTGAATTTCTCCAGCAATTTCAGTTTTTGTTTCAGATCTCTTCAGCATCTGCAGTTCATTATTTTGCTTAAATATTTATTCCTTTAATTAGACTTTGATAAATATCAGGAATGACAGTTGTGAGAAGCACTATCAGCACTTCAATGGTTTTGCAATTAATTGCCCATTTAAAGTAATTTACTGTATAGGAGGCCATTTGACCCATTGCATCTGCACCAGCTACCAAAAGAGCTACCCAGATTGTCCCATTCTTCAATCCTATCTCCATAACCATCTAAATTCATCAGTTTCAAACATATATCCAACTCTCTTTTGAAACCTCTTATAGAATCCTCCACCACTCTCTGAACAAAGTAGTTTTTTCTCACCTGTCCTAGCTCTCTTGCTGATAATCTTGAAGTTATGACCCCTAGCATTGCACAGAACAGAAATCCTAAAGTATTATTCTCTTTATAAAGAAATAAAAGCAAACTAGACAGATGCTGGGAATCTACTCCGTAGTTATTATAAAAAACAGTCTCATTAGGTGAAAATGACACTGCAATATGGAAACGTAGAAACAGAAGATAGGAGCAGGAGGAGGCCATTTGGCCTTTCGAGCCTGCTTTGCCATTCATCATGATCATGGCTAATTATCCAATTCAATCGCCTAATCCTGCTTTCTTCCCAAAACCTTTGGTCCCATTCACCCAAGTGCTATCCATAGCTGCCTCTTGAATACATTCAATGTTTTGGCATCAACTGTTTCCTGTGGTAATGAATTCTACAGGCTCACCACTCTTTGGGTGAAGAAATGTCTCCTCATCTTCATTCTTAATCATTCACCTCGAATCCTCAGACTGTGACCCCTGGTTCCAGACGCATCCACCACTGGTAACATCCTCCCGCATCTACCCTATCTAGTCCTGTTAGAATTTTGTAAGTCTCTATGAGATCCCTCTCACTCGTTCTGAACTCCAGTGAAAACCATCCTAATCCAGTCAATCTCTCCTCATAAATAATATTACTCTGATTACATTTTTAATTGAAAAGTTATTATGTAATTTTAGGTTCTTGCACATCGAGGAGGCCATTGGACAGCTTTGCAAAATACATGTCGACTTCTGTGGAACTGTGCACATCTTGTGATGGTGTACATTGGCAGTATTGACTCATCGAAATCTGACATTTTAACTACAAACAGAGTGAAGAATATCTTCTGTCTGCCATTCAACTTGGCTGCGCAGAATCTCATTGATATGATACTACAACTACAGAACACAGATAATATTATCAAGGTAATAGCATCACAATTAAATTAATGAGACTGAAATGTTTAGTTTAAGGTCAGGAAATTCCTGGGAGGTTTTGCTGCTCTATTTGTAGTAATGATGAAGATAGAAGAATTGTTGGCTCTTCTCTAGACCTGAGGAATTTGGAGAAACATTATGTCAGTGGAGTCCTGAAATTTAATGGGTGATCAGCTGAGAAGTGGCACTGGGAGTTGTTTACCCATGATTCCTGCACACTCTGAACTACTTTGACCTGTATTTAAAATTCACACATTTGCCTTTAAATCTCTCCATGGCATTTTCCCTTCCTAGTTCTGTAAGCCCCTTAAGATCTACAGTCCTGAGAAATACTTGCACGTCTCTAATTTTGGCCTTTGGGCAGTCCATGTATTCATTGCTCCACCATTGGCCACCTTGCCTTTGGAATCCTTTAACCCTCGAATTCGTCACTGCCTCTCCATCTCCCTTCTCGTCGAATTGCAATGTGAAAATATTTTCCTTTTAGCAAACATCAGTTTTGTCAATTCCATCTCCATGCTTTTACTGTGATGAATATGAATATCAAATATATTTAATGGTAGTTCAGTTCGTTTTCAGATAATGTAAATCTTTTTGAATATTTTTATGGAATGGCTAATTTTCTCTTTTTGTGTTTTCTTGAACAGTTTGTTGATCCAGATGGCATCTTTAGTGTTTCTAGCTGCGTAGGGGATATATCAGATGATCACGGTGGATTCAGTTTGAAATTTGAACAGCCATTTGATAATACAAATGTGGTTGACTTAAACTTAGTGTGCGCCATAACACTTTACTCTCTAGAATTGCTCTGTCATCAAAAAAAGTGGGAGTCCTTGGCCTACTTAGCCATGTACTTCAATGCAGTTACTCAGTGAGTGATAGTATAATTTCTGTCTCATTTTATCAGTGTTTTTGCTGATATGTTAATAGGAGAGATGAGTTTCAGTCAAATGAAACATGAAAATTTGCTATGAATTTGAAATCCATACAGAATGCAATCGATGTACAGCTACCAAATTCTTGTGGGTGCTAGTTTATCAAAGATGTAACATAATTTGTTGGCTTGACACCTGACACTTCGACGGAGGAGAAGCCCTGAATCTGTGCCTGCTGGCAATATAACCGACTTGGTGATTACCGGAGGTGGTCTTCTAATTGATGACCTCAAGCAAGCCATCCAATTAAGGGCAGCAAGTGAGCTCCTGATGCTGCCAGCCCAATCAGAGAGCAGGTTGCTTTGAACCCCCAACCAGGAGAAACAGGTGCTGCTGAAACATTTTCGAAACTTCAGCAAAATCACAACAAGGAGGTGCTCTGGAGAGTTAAATATAATGCAAAATGCAGGATGTCTTAGGTAGAAAACCCCATCAGTTGTAGGACAGATCTGACCAGGGGAATCACTGGGGACGTTAGGACTGCCTTACAGGCCCATGGCCCTTTTGTGAGGAATGGAGACTGAACGCCCTTTAGACTGCCTTAGGGAATGCTGTCTCTGTGATCATGGCTGACTCCCAATGAGGTGGAGGTAATGTTGCATTGCTATTGTTGTCTTTACCTCTCTTTAATTCAGTATATCACAACATTATTTTACTAATGCTGATTTTTTGCTTTGTCTGTTTACTAGTGAAAGGTACACTCAGAAAGTCACTCCCCTCTTAGTCTTTGCCCAGGGCCAACTTCAGCAAAGAATTCGGATGTCCAATGGGCCAGTGCCTCCACAGCCTCATTTTGTACGTGCAGAAATCAACTCAGGAACAATTGTAAGTACAGCGGTCTGTTTCATCCATTATTTTGAAGATCAGTTAAGAAGACATTTATTTCTTATATGCTAGATAGATTAAAAAATGCATGGAAAAGTGTGATGTAAGCTCATTGCTTGTTTTTGCAGCTGACATCAGACAAGAGGCTGAACAATTCGGCAGAATCAAACAAGTAAATTGAATGGCATTGCAGCACTGGTGTCAGCATTGTTCCTCCAACTTGTTTCACTTTTGCTCATAGCAAAAGCTGCTGAGTGGCTCTGCTCAGACCTGGGTCTCAAAAAAAGTATGCTGCTAATGTTTGGAAGCATGAGCTTGTAATTTCATGTTTAAAAACTCAGCAGGAGTAGAATTAGCTACAGGCATTCTGTCTGTACTGAAGCACAACAGCTGCAAATTACTTTGGTAATATACCTTGTATCCATTTATGTTCCGAGTCCCTTCCAGGAGTTGTTCCTACACCATTTGAATCACAACATTGTGGTATTCCCTCAGCAGCAAGAAAAGTGGAGAATGGGATGACCTTCCCACTCCAAGACCCATTCAGGCTCCTGTGGCCTAACAACTATTTTAGAGCCTCTTTCTGCTCCTGACATTGGGAAGTGGATCCTCTGCTGCACAGGGTAACCTCTGGTTGTAAACTGGTGGCTTTGCTGTGGGCTTATGGAAGTGCCCTCCTCTGACACAGTATCTAGGGCTGCCCCTGAGAAAAAACACATTCCTGGCTCTTGACAACACGATGTCACTGTGATCAACAAGGCTGGTATGAGGAGAGAATCCATGCCATTTTCTGGATGGGTACAGTCTTAGTAATGGTCATCCTTCCAGGATAAAAGCTGTAGGAATAGATCAGCTGCCAGTCTTCTGATCGGCCAGAGAGATTGAGGTGGGAAAACTTCAGTAAGGAGCTCCAGTCAGGTCCCCAACGTGTTCACTGCTTCCAGCTCCTAGGGGTCAGTTTGCAAGAGCAGTAGGGAACCCATGGGTCTGTTGAGAAACCAAATGAGGTATTTTGAAAAGTAATTAAGAATCTTTTAAAACATGGAATATTTCCAGTGAAAAGTGTCCTTGAGTCATACAATTTGAGAAAGAATGTCAATTCAACTTCGTCATTGCAGAAGATGTAGTACAAATCAATTTTTATTCAATATACCTTCTTTACCACATTTGCCATTACAGTTTTTTATATATAAAATTTTGTGGAAAATATTCTTGTGGAATCCCTGTTTGCCAACCCCTTGGAGTTGCCCAGGAGTGGAATTAAACCAGAGTCCTTGCTACTGTGAGGCAGCAGTGCAAATCATTGCTTTTCCTGTTATATAATAGTATTGGGTAAAGGACATAGAATTTTGAAGCTTGTAGATAAAACATGAAAACACTAAGTATTGACCATTATAGTAGCAGACTTCAAGAGCACATAAAATGGTGAAATGGGCAGACAAGCAGTGATACTTTGTGGAGAAATATTATGGAGAGGTAGTTTTGAAGGGGGTAAAAGTCCAGAGTGACATAGGGACAGGAGTAATGACCAATGTCACTATTATTGAAAATTTAACTGAACTGAAATGAAACGTCAGAAGAGTATTGTTGGTTCTATTTGTGTGAAGAACTTCCAGTTTTTTCAGCTGTTCAGACTTGTTTGAGGATATATTTTGTATTTAGCAGCTGTGAAGAATTTGCACGTTTTATAATTTTTTAAAAAATTCCCAGATACAAATAGCAAATCTGACTAGCACTGAATTCTCTGAAATTCCCACATTTGTAAAAGGTGAAGTTCACCTCAACCAAATAGGTTCAGTTTTCATGTGAAGAACTTCAATCAATCATCATCCACCACACTAATAGTCTGTTCACTTCCACTATACAGGGTAAAGTATCACCTCCTGAAAGCTAACCTCGGTCTTCACTTACACCCAACTTAAAATTGTTACCCTGGCTTTTCCCAACATATCCAATTGGGGTAAACTGCTAACTGGCATGTAAATCTATTGCTTTATTAATTTTTTTAAACCTCAATGAGACCTTTAGTCCACACCTCTCTAAACTGTAGAATTCCAACTGTTTTAGCCTATCTTGATAAATAAGGTGCTTTGTTCTGGGAATTCATCTAATACCCCTCTTTTGACCCTTTCCAGCCCTCAACATAGTCCATTTTGTGAGGAATTTACACTGGACACAAAATTCCAAGTGGGGGCTGACCAAGGCCTTCTACTTGGAAAAGGAAGTACACCTCATCTTACAAACACATAAATGTATTCTTGTTTAGAGAACCTTTAAAGATGTTTGCATTACAATTGCTAGGTCTCTTTCCTTACCTTCCTTTGGTGCATTTCCCTGAGGAATGTAGGGCATTCTCCCTTCTCTCATGCATAAATAACACTGCCTTGAGTTAAATTAAACACCTTTCCCACTGGCGAACCCAGTCTCCCTATATATTAAAATCCAGTTGAGCAGTCTGTTGTTCTAAAATAACTGGTCAATTGGAAAAAGGCTAGAGAATTAGCTGAGATAGGTCAAACTGTTGACCTTGCCATGATCTATGATTTTTGCAAAATCGAGTCTGGATGTTTATACCAGCTTCAGTGCACAATCTGAAGCCACCAGAAATAAATTGGGAAATTCCAGAAAATGATTTCAACCTCTTTATTTAGTGATCAATCATATAAAAACAAACATTTTGTACAATTATTTTCAGATAAATTCCAGAAACTTTATAGAAACACAGTTGATAGTTACAACAGCTGAAGGCAACACTGATACTATTGATCTTCATAGAAGAAATATGCAGTCAGGTAAGAACATTAACAATTGTATTACATATATAATTTAGCAGCTACTGGACATTTTGAAGTTATTCTAAGTATTCAGCAGTTCACAGAATTTACAATTTTATTGCAATTTTCTGCATGCTTGAATCAATTCCATTGATTATTGTCTAATCTAGATTTCATTTGGGGAGTATAGTTTCTAATGCAACAATTTAATGTGCTGGTCATTCCATCCTCCTCCAATACCTGCCCTCCAATATATAGCTGTTTGGCAAAACCTTCACGTCTAGTTCCATTCCTATCCAATAAGTTATGTCCAAGAAACTTATGCAGTTGTAACAGTTCCCACTATGGCATTGTTACCTCTGGGATTTGCCCAAGAATCTATTCCCTGCTCCTTCCGATTTCACATCTATCTTATGTTCTAACAAGTCATGTGGTGCAAGAATAGAACTTGTATCTTGTCTTTAACTAAAAAAGTTATCAGTGTTATAAAAGATCTATGTAGCAAAAGTACACGTCCAAATCTAACGAACTGAGTTTCAGATTATCTCTGTATATAGTATTCTTTATATAGAATTCCCAGTTAATGCTCGTCACCACAGAATCAAATGATAGAATGGTTACAGCAGGAGAGAATATTACTCGGAAAGTCAAACTTTCCTGAAGTTTCTCGATGCCCTGCAATTGTTTTCTCTTCAGATGCTTATCCAATCTTTTTATAGGAACTGTAACTAAATTTGCTTTCATCAGATTCTCCCACCACGATCACGTCCTAATTGTTCACTGGTAAGTATTTTTCCACATGACTCTGGTTCTTTTACCAATTGCTGTTCTCTGATACTTGATCCTTCTACCAATGGCAACAGTTTCTCCCAATCTACTCTGTCAAGACCTCACCTGATTTTGACCATTTTCCTTTAAAAGTGAACACAACCACAGGTGAGGTGTTGGAAGACCAGAGGTTGGGTAACATGGTGCCATTATTTAAGAAAGGTGGTAAGGAAAAGCCAGGGAATTGTAGACTGGTGATCCGGATATCAGTGGTAGGCAAATTGTTGGAGTGGATTCTGAGGGACAAGATTTACATGTATTTGGAAGGGCAAGGACTGATCAGAGATAGTCAATATGGCTTTGTGCATGTGAACTACTGACTCACTAACTTGTCTGAGTTTTTTTGAAGAGGATTGATGAAGGTAGACAGGTGGATGTGCTCTTTATGGACTTCAGTAAAGCATTAGACAAGGTTCTGCGTGGTAGACTGCTTAACAAGGTTAGATCATGTGGAATACAGGGAAAATTAGCCATTTGGATACAGGACTGGCTTGAAGGTAGGAGACAGAGGGTGGTGGTGGAGGATTGCTTTTGGACTGGAGGCCCTGTGACCAGTGGTGTGTGGCATGTATAGGTGCTGCGTCCACTGCTTTTTGTCATTGATTTGGATGTGAATATAGGAGGTATGGTTAGTTACTTTGCAGATGACACCAAAATTGGAGGTGTACTGGACAACAAAGAAGGTTACCTCAGAGTACAATGGTACCTTGATCAGATAGGCCAATGGGCTGAGGAGTGGCAGATGGAGTTTAATTTAGACAAATGTGAGGTGTTGCATTTTGGTAAGGCAAATCCAGGCAGGACTTATACAATTAAGGGTCCTGGAGAGTTTTACTGAACAAAGCAACCAAACAGAGCAGGTTAATAGTACTTTGAAAGTGGAGTTGCAGGTAGATAGGATAGTGAAGATGGCATTTGGTATGCTTGCCTGTGTTGGTCAGTGCATTGAATATAGGAGTTGGGAGGTCAGGTTGCAGCTGTACAGGACATTGGTTAAGCCACTTTTGGAATACTGCATTCATTTCTGATCTCCTTGCTATAGTAAAGATGTTGTGAAACTTGAAAGAGTTCAGAAAAGACTTACAAGGATGTTGCCAGAGTTGGAGAATTTCAGTGATACAGAGAGGCTGAATAGGCTGGGGCTATTTTCCCTGGAGCACTGGAGGCTGAGGGGTGACCTTATAGAAGTTTATAAAATCATGAACGGAATGGATAGGGTGAATAGACAAAGTCTTTTCATAAGACATAGGAGCAGAAATCAGGCCATTTGGCCCATAACTCTATTCTGCCATTTAATCATGCTGATAGGCTTTTCAACCCCATTCCTGAAGAAGGGCTAATGCCCGAAATGTCGATTCTCCTGTTCCCTAGATGCTGGCTGGCCTGCTGCGCTTTTCCAGCAACACATTTTCCCTGGAACGTCTGATTCCCTTGGCAATCAAGAACATATCTCGATGTTTTAAATGTACTCAACGACCTGGCTTCCACATCTTTCTGTGGCAATGAATTCCACAGATTCACCCCTCTCTGGCGAAAGAAGTTTCTCCTTATCTCCATTCTAAAAGGTATTCCCATTACTCTAAGGCTGTGACCTCGGGTCTTTGTCTCTCCTGCCAATGGAAACATCTTCCCAATGTCCATTCTGTCCAGGCTGTTCAGTATTCTGTCAGTTTCAGTTAGATCCCTCCTCATCCTTCTAAACTCCACTGGGTACAGCCGAAAGTTCTCAAACGTTCCTCTATGTTAAGCCTTTCATTTCTGGTATCATTCTCCTCTGGACCTTCCCCACGCCAGTACATCCTTCCTGAGGTATGGAGCCCAAAATTGTTCAAAATACTCTAAATGTGGTTTGACCAGAGCTTTATAAAGCTTCAGAAGTACATCCCTGCTTTTATATTCTAGTCCTTGTGCGATGAAAAACAACATCGTCTTTGCCTTTGTAGTTATCAACTCAACCTGCAAGTTTTCCTTAAGAGAAACCTGGACAAGGACTTCCAAATCCCTTTGCGCTTCAGGTTTCTGAATTTTCTCTCCATTTTTGAAATAGTCTGTGCCTCTCTTCTTCCTGTCAAAGTGCATAACTTCATTTTCCCACATTGTATTCCATCTGCCACATTTTTGTCCAGTCTCATAGAACATAGAACAATACAGCACAGAACAGGTCCTTCGGCCCATGATGTTGTGCCGAACATTTGTCCTAGCTTAAGCACCTATCCATGGACCTATCGAATTGCCGCTTAAAGGTCACCAATGATTCTGACTCTGCCACTCCCACAGGCAGCGCATTCCATGCCCCCACCACTCTCTGGGTAAAGAACCTACCCCTGACATCCCCCCCCATATCTTCCACCCTTCACCTTAAATTTATGTCCCCTTGTAACACTCTGTTGTACCCGGGGAAAAAGTTTCTGACTGTCTACTCTATCTATGCCTCTGATCATCTTATAAACCTCTATCAAGTCACCCCTCATCCTTCACCATTCCAATGAGAAAAGGCCTAGCACTCTCAACCCATCCTCGTACGACCTATTCTCCATTCCAGGCAAAATCCTGGTAAATCTTCTC
>NC_057732.1:1822361-1824169 GCF_004010195.1 Chiloscyllium plagiosum | reverse complement strand
CCCTCACAAATCTGTGCTGGCTGTCCCTAATCAAGCAGTGTCTTTCCAGATACTCATAAATCCTATCCCTCAGTATCCTTTCCATTACTTTGCCTACCACCGAAGGAAGACTAACTGGCCTGTATTTCCCGGGGTTTTCCCTATTCCCTTTTTTGAACAGGGGCACAACATTCGCTACTCTCCAGTCCCCTGGCACCACCCCCATTGACAGTGAAGACGAAAAGATCATTGCCAACGGCTCTGTAATTTCGTCTCTTGCTTCCCACATACTAGTAGGATATATCCCGTCAGGCCCGGGAGACTTGGGACTTGTCAAGTTTTTCAAAATGCCCAACACATCTTCCTTCCTAACAAGTATCTCCTCTAGCTTACCAGTCCGTTTCATACTCTCCTCTTCAACAATACGGTCTCCTAAACTTCCCACCTATCTTTGACATCTTTGGATGCCCTCAGTTCCTTCATCCAGACCATTAATGTATAAAGTGAAAAATTGAGGTCCCAACACTGACCCTTGCAGAGCACCACTTGTCACCGGCTTCCATCCTGAGTAGGACCCTTCTAACCCCACTCTCTGCCTTCTGCCAGACAGCCAATCTTCTATCTATGCGAGTACCTTGCCTCTAAAACCATGGGCCCTTATCTTATTCAGCAGCCTCTTGTGCAGCACCTGATCGAAGGCCTTCTTGAAGTTCAGGTAGATAACAATCATTGGCTCTCCTTGGTCTAACTTGCTGTTGCGTCCTCAAAGAATTCTAACAGATTTGTCAGGCATGACCTCCCCTTGATCAAGCTATGCTGACTTTGCCCATTTTACCATGCACTTCCAAGTATTTTCCAGGGGTGGGGGAGTCCAAAACTAGAGGGCATAGGTTTAAGGTGAGAAGGGTAAGATTTAAAGGGCAACTTTATCATGCAAAGAATGGTACATGTATGGAATGAGCTACCAGAGGAAGTGGTGGAGGCCAGTGCTGTTAAAACAGTTAAATGGCATCTAGATGGGTATATGAATAGGAAGAGTTTGGAGGGATATGGGTCAAATGCTGGCAAATGGGACTAGATTAATTTAGGATATTTGGTCAGCATGGATGAGTTGGACTGAAGGGTCTGTTTTAAAGCTGCACACCTCCATGACTCTATGTTCAGCTTCACCAGTCTATCCATTTAATTGAAATCTCATTCATAGAACATTGAACAGTACAGGATAGTACAGGCTCCTTCGGCCCTAGCTATTGTGCCGACCTTGTATCCTACTAACCTTGTACCCTACTAAGATCAAACTAATCTACATACCCTTCATTTTACAATCATCCACGTGCCTGTCCAAGAGTCGCTTAAATGTTCATAATTTATCTGACTCTACTACCACTGCTGGCAGTACATTCCATGCAATCACCACTCTATGTGTAAGGACCGAACTCTGACATCTTCACTAAACCTTACTCCAATGACTTTAAAATTATGCCCCTTCATGATAGACATTTCTGCCCTTGGAAAAAGTCTCTGGCTATCCACTCTATCTATGCCTCTCATTATCTTAAAAATCACACAACACCAGGTTATAGTCCAACAGGTTTAATTGGAAGCACACTAGCTTTCAGAGCGACGCTCCTTCATCAGGTGATTGTGGAGGGCTCGATCATAACACAGAATTTATAGCAAAAATTTGCAGTGTGATGTAACTGAAATTATACATTGAAGAATTGATTGTCTGTTAAGCCTTTCATCTGTTAGAATACAGTGATAGTTTCACTTCTTTCATGTGTAAATCAACTGCAAATTTTTGCTATAAATTCTGTGTTACAATCGAG
>NC_057732.1:1787708-1821880 GCF_004010195.1 Chiloscyllium plagiosum | reverse complement strand
TGTTGGACTATAACCTGGTGTTGTGTGATTTTTAACTTTGTACACCCCAGTCCAACACCGGCATCTCTGAATCATGACTCTCATTATCTTGTACACCTCTATCAAGCCACCTCGCATCCTTCTTCACTCCAATGAGAAAAGCCCGAGCTCCTTTAACTTTCTTCATAGAACATGCCCTCCAATCCAGGCAGTATCCTGGTAAGTCTCCTTTACACCCTCTCTAGGGCTTCCACAATGTTCCAATAAAGAAGTGACCAGAACTGAACACAATACTCCAAGTGTGGTCTAACCAGGGCCTTATAGAGCTGCAGCATAACCTTGCAGCTCTTAAACTCAATCCCCCTGCTAATAAAACCCAACACACCATACGCCTTCTTAACAACCCTATCAACTTGGGTGGCAACTTTGAGGGATCTGTGGACGCGGACCCCAAGATTCCTCTGTTCCTCCACACTGCCAAGAATCCTGCCTTTAACCCTGTAATCTGCATTCAAATTCCACCTTCCAAAATGAATCACTTCAGGTTGAACTTCATCTGCCACTTCTCAGCCTAGCTCTACATCTTGTCAGCGTCCCATTGCAACGTACTACAGTACTCCACACTCACCACCGCTCCACCAACCTTTGTGTTATCGACAAACTTACTAACGCACTCTTCCACTTCCTCATCCAAGTCATTTATAAAAATCACAAAGATCAGTGGTCCCAGAACAGATCCATGCGGTCACCAAGCTCCAGGTTGAATACTTTCCCTCTAGTAGCACCCTATGTCTTCTATGGACCAGCCAATTCTCTATCCAGACAGCCACATTTCCCTGTATCCCATGCCTCCTTACTTTCCGAATGAGCCTACCTTGGGGAACCTTACCAAATGCCTTACTAAAATCCATCTACATCATATCCACTGCTCTAACCTTCATCAATGTGTTTTGTCACATCCTCAAAGAATTCAATAAGGCTTGTGAGGCATGACTTGTCCCTGACAAAGCCATGCTGATAATCTGATGATTACAAAATAATCATAAATTCTGTCTCTCAGAATCCTCTCCAATAATTTGCCCACCATTGATGTAAGGCTGACTGGTCTGTAGTTCCTAGCATTATCCCTATTCCCTTTCTTGAACAAGGGAGTAACTTTTACCACCCTCCAATCATCCAGTACTACTCCAGTGCACAGTGAGGATGCAAAATCATCACCAAAGGCGCTGCAGTCTCTCCCTTGCTTCTCATAGTGATCTTGAGTATATCCAGTCTGGGCCAGGGAGTTTATCTATCTTCATCAACTTGTTCGAGCATAACAAACTGTTTCATACAATCCTCACAAATGATGATGTCACTCTCACTAGTGAATACTGAAGCAAAGTATTCATTAAGGACCTCCCCTACCTGTTACGACTCCAGGCACAAGTTCCCTTCACTATCCCTGATTGGCCCTACCCTCAATCTGGCCATCCTCTTTTCTCTCACATAAGTGTAGAATGCCTTGGGGATTTCCTTAATCCTACACGCTAAAGCTTTTTCATGCCACCTTCTATCTCTCTTAAGTCCATTCTTCAGTTCCTTCCTGGCTACCTTGTAACCTGCTAAAGCCCTGTCTGATCCTTGCTTCCTCAACCTTAAGTAAATTTCCTTCTTGCTCTTAACTAGATGTTCTACATCTCTACATCGGGCGGCATGGTGGCACAGTGGTTAGCACTGCTGCCTCACAGCGCCAGAGACCCGGGTTCAATTCCCGACTCAGGCGACTGACTGTGTGGAGTTTGCACATTCTCCCCGTGTCTGCGTGGGTTTCCTCTGGGTGCTCCGGTTTCCTCCCACAGTCCAAAGATGTGCAGGTCAGGTGAATTGGCCATGCTAAATTGGCCATGCTAATAGTGTTAGGTAAAGGGGTAAATGTAGGGGAATGGGTGGGATGCGCTTCAGCGGGTCGGTGTGGACTTGTTGGGCCGAAGGGCCTGTTTCCACACTGTAAGTAATCTATCTAATCTAATCTCTTGTCATCCAAAGTTCTTTCATCCTATCATTCCTTCTTTGCTCAGTTGGCAAGCCTATCCAGCACTTGCAGCAAGTGCTCCCAAAGTAACCGCCACATTTCTATCCTGCATTCCCCTGAAAATACCTGCTCTTAATATATGCTCCCCAGTTCCTCTCTAATAAGATTGTAATCTCCCCTCCCCCAATTAAATACTTTCTCATACCATCTGCTCTTATCTCTCTCCATAAGTATCGTAAAGGTCAGGGAGTTGTGATCATTATCACTGAAATTCTCTACCACCAAGAGATCTGACACCTGACCTGCTTCGTTGCCAAGCGCCAAATCCAATATGGCCTCCCCTCTAGTAGGCCTATCTACATATTGAGTCAGGAATCCTTTCTGGACACATCTGACAAAATCTGCCACATCTGCTATTTGAACTAAGGAGGTTCCAATGAGTATTAGGGAAGTTGAAGTCACCCATGACAACAACTCAGTTATTTCTGCACCTTTCCAAAATCTGCCTCCCAATCTGCTCTTCTGTATCTCTATTGCTATGGGGGGTGGGAGTCTATAGAAAACTCCCAATAAAGTGACTGCTCCTTTCCTGTTTCTGACTTCCATCCATACTGACTCAGTAGACAAACCCTCCTCGATGACTTCCCTTTCTGCAACTGTGATACTATCCCCGATTGGTAATGTCACTTCCCCCACCTCTTTTACCTCCCTCCCTATTCCTTTTGAAACATCTAAACCCTGGAACATCCAACAACCATTATTGCCCCTGTGATATCCAAGTCTCCATAATAGTCACAACATTGTAGTTCCAAGTACTGATCCATGCTCTATGTTCATCACCCTTATTCCTGACACTTCTTGCGTTAAAATAGACACACTTTAACCCATCACACTGACTGCAAGTTTGCCCTGTCTATCCTTCCTCACAGACTCTCTGTACACTGTATCTGCCTGTTCACCAGTTACTCTATCCTCTGATCCATAGCTCTGGTTCCCATCCTACTGCCAAACCAGTTGTAACCCTAGAGCTCTTGGAAAACCTCCAGGATATTGGTGCCACTCCAGTTCAGATGCGACCTGTCTTCCTTATACAGGTGCCACCTTCTCCAGAAGCTATCCCAATGATCCACATATCTGAAGCCTTCCTTCCTACACCAGCTCTGCAGTCATGTGTTCAGCTGCACTCGCTGTCTGTTCCTTGCCTCACTCACATGTGGCACCGGTAGCAATCCTGAGATTACTGTTCAGCTTGTCCTAGAACCATTCTTGTAAATCTCTTCTGCACCCTGTCCAATGAATACAAGTACCCATCTAACATGTATTTGATCGATTTCCCTTCTTTTGCAAATAAAAATTAGTTTATATGTAGAGCTAACTTTTCCAAAACGTCAGTATTCTGTGCAAAGCATTAGTTTGTGAGATGCCCCTCCTTTGGAACCTTGAAAATTTCTGTGTACATGCAGTCCTTTCAGTTTGCTCCTTGAATACACACAACATTTTAGAGATTTTCAAATCAGAAAATATAAATCTAAAATAGCTTCATATTTTGTGAATTCCACAATAGTTTCTTCCAGGAAGCTATTGTGAAAATGCTCTACAAAGTCATTTTCCAAACTAGGAGAAAGTGAGGACTGCAGATGCTGGAGATCAGAGCTGAAAATGTGTTGCTGGAAAAGCACAGCAGGTCAGTCCGCATCCAAGGAGCAGGAGAATCGACGTTTCGGGCATGAGCCCTTCATTCCTGAAGAAGGGCTCATGCCCGAAACATCGATTCTCCTGCTCCTTGGATGCTGCCTGACCTGCTGCGCTTTTCCAGCAACACATTTTCAGCATTTTCCAAACTAATTTGATTGAATAAATCTAAATGAATATTGATGTCCCCTTAATTGCCTTTGTTGTAAGCTCCAATTACTTCTTGCTTTGAATGCTCTGTTCATTGATATAATTCCAGTAGGGGCTAGAAAATGATTTCCAGTAGCCCTCTGTCTGTCTGAGGCTGAAATAAGTTGTGCATTATTGGGATGCACTGCTCTATAATATGGTAGGGCTCTCCAGCTGACCTTACACCCTGTACCCTTCATAAATGTGAGCATTTTCAAATTCTGGTGCTTGTATCCTACCTCATGTTATGTTCCTTCCCATATCACCCTCTACTTGCTGACTTATATTGATCCCAAGCTGGATTTGCCTTAACTTTGCATGTGAAATCCCTCTATGGCCTTGCCTTCCTCCTGTATGTCTTCTCCAATCTCACAACCTTTTGAGGTCTTTCTGCCCTTCCAGTTACAGTCTCTCACGCAGCATTGATGTTCATGGTTGCTTCTTTGGCAGCCATGATATCAAATGTCAAGAACTTCAGCTCTGGAATTCCCTCACCTCCTGACTTGTCTTCTTTTCTCCAAAATGCTACTGGAAACCTAACTCTTTGACAAAGCCTTGTTGGATCCCTTAATTGGATGAACAATATTTTGTTTAATTACACTGCTGTAAATGTGTTGAAATTAAGTTCAACATAAAAGATGCGATGTAAGTTCATGCTTTTTTCGAATATGTCATTCAGCATTTGATGATATTGACATAGTCCAGTCCTGTCGAGGAATCAAACAAGACCATTTTAGCTGGCCCAATATTATAGAGTCATGCGAACCAGGTCTCCTAAACTGAACTAGTTTTATTTGCCTGCATTTGGCCCATGTCCCTCTAAACCTTTCCTATCCATGGACCTGTCCAAATGTTTTTAAATGTTGTAATTGTATTTGCTCCGGCAGCTCATTCCATAAACACATCACATGTCTGTGTGAAAACATTGCCCCTCAGGTCCCTTTTAGATCTTGCCCTCTCACCATAAGCCAATGCCCTTTCCTTTTGCACTTCCCTACCCTGTGGAAAAGACTCTGGCTATGCACCTTATCTTTGCTCCGCATCTATGCTCCGCATGATTTTATAAGCCAGAAAGGAGCCATAGCTTTCAATATTTCTGTCCCCATATTCCAAATGCCAGAAAGTGGCCAAGTGTCAGTTTCCTACTCCCCACAAAAAATGTCCTCACCTTATAACTCAAACTCTCCAGTCTTGGTAACATCCTTGTAAATCTTTTTTGCATCCTTTCCAGTTGAATAACATCCTTCCTATTGCAAGGCAACCGGAATTGTACACAGTAAGCCAAACGTGGCCTTACCAATGTGTTGTACAGCTGTAAATTGACATCCCAACTCCTGTATTCAGACCATTGAAGACAAGCATGCCAAATGCTTTCTTCACCATCCTGTCTACCTGTGATGCCACTTTCAAGGAATTGCTACCTGCACTTCTTGGTATCCCTATTCGACAACACCCTCCAGGCCCAAACATTAACAGTGCAAGTCCTGCCCTGATTTGCCTTACCAAAATGCAACAATTCGCATTTATCGAAATTAAAGTCCATCTAGCATTTCTCTGTCTACGAGCCCAGTTGATTACGATCCCATTGTAATCTTAGAAAACCTCCTTCCTTTTCAACTATACCACCAATTTTGGTGTCATCTACAAACTTACTAATGGTACCTCTTATATTCTCATCAAAATCATTTATATAAATGATGAACAACAGTGGACCCAAGACTGATCCTTGTGTCACCACACTGGTCACAGACCTCCAGTCTGAACAACAACCCTCTGCTACCACTCCCTATCCAAACGGCCATCCCTCCCTGGATCCCATATGATCTAACCCTATTACTTTGTCGAAGATCTTGTGAAAGTCCATGGAGACAACACCTACCTCTCTGCCTTCTTCTACCTTCTTGGTCACTTCTTCAAAAAACTCAATCAAATTTGTGAGACATGATTTCCTACACACAAAGCTATGTTGACTATCCCTAATCAGTTCTGGACTTTCCAAATGCATTTAGATCCTGTCTCTCAGAATGCCCTCCAATAACTTACCCACCTCTGACATCAGGCTCACTGATCTGTAATTCCCAGGTTTTTCTTGCCGTCTTTTTAAAAATAATTTGAGGTCAAACTCTTGTGAGGAGTGCGAGTCCAGCATGGCCAGACGCTTATGGACTGTGATGTTGAGCTGTTAGCTATGTTTCTTTGGTTTTCCACTTCGGGATATAATCGGTTTGTGAGTTTGCTCGCTGAGCTGGTTGATTGGTTCTCAGATGTTTCGTCACCATGCTAGGTAACATTATCAGTGAGCCTCCGATGAAAATCTGGTGTTCTATCTGGCTTGCTATCTATGTGTCTTGGTTCATTGTGGTGGGTGATATCACTTCTGGTTCTTTTTCTGAGAAGTTGTTAAATGGGGACCATCTCAATATGTTTGTTAATGGAGTTCTGGTCTGAATGCCAGTCCTCTCAGAATTCCCGTGCATGTCTTTGTTTAGTTTGTCCCAGGATGGATGTATTGTCTCAGTCGGACTGGTGTCGCTCTTCATCTGTGTGTATGGATAGTAGTGATAATTAGTCATCTCTTTTGGTGGCTAGTTGGTGCTCATGTATGCTGGTGCTAGTCTCCTGCCTGTCTGTCCAATGTAATGTTTGTTGTAGTCCTTGCGTGGCATTTTGTATTTGATGATCATTCTGCTGGTTGTTGGTACAGGGTCTTTTAAATTTATCAGGAGCTGTTTCAAACGCATAAACAACATCCTTACTAGTATAAAGTTCACCAAAGAGGAAGAGAACAACAGTAGACTTCCCTTCCTAGATGTCACAGTAGAACGAAAAACCAATGGAGAGCTGCAGACCAGCATTTACAGAAAAACCACACACACTGCACAGATACTTAACTACAGGAGCAATCATCCCAACACCCACAAACTGAGCTGCATCAGGACATTATTGAAATGAGCCACAACACACAGCAGCACACAGGAACTACGAGAGGCTGAGGAAAAACGCCTATACAACTTATTCAGGAACAACGGTATCCGATAAGCGCAGTCCACCAAATGCTGTACAGCAGACCTAAATAAGAAGACACAACATGCCCGGAGACTCTAGCCACCCTGCCATACAGCTGGGAGATGCTGACCAAACTACTCCAGCCCCTTGGCATCATGGTAGTCCACAAACCTACCACCACACTGAAATAGCTCCTGATGAATTTAAAGGACCCTGTACCAACAACCAGCAGAACGAATGTCATGTACAAAATACCCTGCAAGGAATGCAACAAACATTACATTGAACAAGCAGGCAGGAAACTAGCCACCAGGATACATGAGCACCAACTAGCCACCAATAGACATGACCAATTATCACTAGTATCCCATACACACAGACGAAGAGGGACACCACTTTGACTGGGACAATACATCCATCCTGGGACAGACTAAACAAAGACGTGCACAGGAATTCCGAGAGGCCTGGTATTCAAACTGAAACTCCATTAACAAACATATCGATTTGGATCCCATTTACCAACCTCAAAGAAAAAGAACCGGATGTGATATCACCCACCACGACAGACCAGAACACATAAATAGCAAGCAGGATAGAACACCAGCACTTTATCAGAGGCTCACTGATGATGTTATCTACCATGGTGACAAAATATCTGAGGACAAATCTGCCAGCTCAGTGACTAAATTATCAACCTGGTCCACAACCTGAGCTACAAATCTTTTCCAAAATTGTAAAGGACATGTAACGTTTACTTTTTAACTCCCACTTTCCTAATTTTTCTGCTTTGAACCAGGTACCTTTGTATCCAAGATGGCGCCACTTAAGTGGAGACTTGTAAACTTTTCCCAGTACTCGTGTGAGTACATGTGACAATAAACCAAATTTAGTTAATGGCACAACATTAGCTTCCCTCCAGTCTTCTGGAATCTCATCTGTAGCTTTCGATGATACAAATATCTCTGCTGGCAGCCCTGTAATTTCTTCCTTAATTCCCCTTAATATCCCAGGATATACTTGACCAGATCCTGGGGAATTTTCTACCTTCACATGTCTTAAGACCTTCAGCGCCTCCTCTTCTGTAATGTGAACTCTTTTCAAGATGTCACTATTTATTTCCCAGAGTTTCCTAGCTTCTATATCTTTCTCCACAATAAATACTGACACAAAATATTCATTTAGGATCTCACCCATCTCCTGTGGTTCCACACATGGATAGTCTCACTGACTTTTAAGGGGTCCTATTCCCTCCCTAGTTACTCTTTCTTTCTTTATATACTTGTAGAATCACTTTGGATTCTCCTTGACCTTATCTGCCAAAGCTATCTTATGTCTTCTTTTTCCCGGATTTCCCTCTTGACTGTATTCATGTACCTCCTATACTCCTCAAGGGATACACTTGATCCCAGCTATCTATACCTGACATATGCCTCCTTTTTCTTGACTAGAGCCTCTAGTCATATCTCTAGCCATCTAGAATTCCCTCCTACTCCCAACCTTGCACTTCACATTAACAGAAACATGCTGTTCTTGAACTCTCATTATCTCACCTTGGAAACCTTTCATTTGCCTAATGTCCTTTTCCATGTGAACAGCCTTCCCCAGTCAACGTTTGAAAGTTTTGATCAGATAACAAAAAAATTGGCCTTGCCCCAGTTTAGAACTTATCTTGTGGTCCAATTTTCTTCCCTATTTTCAAACTAATAGAATTATAGTCACTGGTTCCAAATTGTTCCCCCACTAACACCTTAGTCATTTGCTCTGCCTTATTCCCCAAAAGGAGGTTGAGTTTTGCCCCTTCTCGAAGAGGGCCAGCTATATATTGATTGACAAAGTTTTCTTGAACACAGATAACAAATTCCTCCCCATCCAAACCCTTAATACTATGCCAATCTCAGTCTATGTTTGGAAAGTTAAAATCCCCTACTCTTACAATCCTATTATTCCTACGGTTATCTGCGATCTCCCTACATATGTGCTCCTGAATTTCCTGCTGATTATTGGGGTCCTATAGAATAATGCTATCAAAAGTGGTCACCCCTTCCTATTTCTCAGCTCCACCCATATAGCTTCAGTGTTCGATCCCCCAATAATATCCTCTCTAAGTACTGCTGTGATATTTTCCCTGATCAAAAAAGCCACTGCCTCCCCTTGTAGTCTTCCTAAAGTAGAGCATTGATCTGCCAGTTCTGCCTCTTCCTCAGTCATATTTCTGTAATAATAATATTCCAGTCCCATGTTTCCATCCATCATCTATCATCTATCACACCCTGCCTCCTGCATCATCTCAGTGTTTACAACTGCCATTCCTGCTGATCCATATAGTTTGAGAGGAGGTGCCGTCAGACATACCTCCACCTGGCATAGTCGCCAGGGTCAATCGACTGCTCCCTGATCGCGTATATTTGTCAAGAGGAGTATACCATTCCACTGACTGCCATCTCTAACCCTTTAGCAACGAGCGGACCTTGGGGGATAAAGAAGGTCTTACTTTACCCTTACCTTGTTGCTGTTCGCCCTCCTCAACAAAGCCTGGTATTCACTTAGGGTGACTCTTAGATTAAACAGCAGCACTTCAACCACAAAGCAGCTTCTTGTAAAATTGCCTGGAACAAAACACAGCAATGCCTCCCTCTCCCACTAGCCTAAACTCCCACACTTAGCTCAATTCCCAGCATTTGCACTGTCTTGCTGGTTGCACTGTGTTCAAGCATGTACAATGCATATACATTCCATTCATTTTCTTTTTGTCAAATTCCTCATCTATTTATGCACTCATAAAGGAACAACTTTACTCAGTATATTCTTATTGTAAAACCCCAATTCCACTTTTGAATTGAATGAGGCACTCAATAAGATGAGGAAAGAGTACCTTCATGTAAATTTTCCAATAATGTACTGTCTCTTAGCTATTGTATGATGGGCAGCTTGAGTAATTGGTTGTATTTTATTTAGGTTGACTCTGTAACTCGGAAGGAAATTTAACATATACTTATACTGGGATACTAAACCTGTAACTTGCTTGTTTAGAGTTCAAGACAGCAAATAATTTGGTGTCCGTTCCAGTGAATGTGGAGGTTACACTCAGCACCTTCAGGGCATCACTGATCAACGTGAATTATGAGGGCTCTGCCCTCAGGCATAGCAGGAAACTCTTGGCACTACTCCTGGCTTACACGCAACAAAGTAAGTATAAATTATAACAAAATGCAAATATTAAAATCTGTATTTTCATCTCTGTTCATGAATTGTTTACAACTAAATTGAGTTTGTACATATTAAAAACAGACAGAAAACAGTAAGTCCTGCTTAAAGTTGACTCTGTTAGCAGTTTGCTTTAACATTAATAGTGATAATGTATTTATTTAAAGATGTGAGTTTCAATTGCTTTAATGATGTTTATCATAGAGTTCCCATTCTGTGGTTTGTCTGCTTTTAAGATCTTTCCCAATGTTCTGCTCACTGAAGTCCCCTAGCCTTCCAATTCCTGCCCCAATCCTGAGCCCCTCCTCACAACCACATGCCCCACCCTGTCTCTCAACCGTCCATCTGTTCTTACATTTAAAGTCTCTGATATCCACATCTCTTCAGCCTCCCACTCTTAACTTGCACTGCAGTTCTAGGCTCCAGCGAGTGGCAGAAGTTAATCAGTGCAGATAGGTCTCCTTGCCAGATCTGCCACGAGAGCCTGATCAATTAAATCATGTAATTTTAATTTAATTACAATATTTGTATTTGTATTCTTTCTATGATTTTAAAATTATTGTAGTTTAGAGGTTATTTTATGAATATAAACAATCAGAAATGTACATCCCTATTAACTTAATAATGTTTTAATGTTATGTTTTACTGACAGTGGTCCTGAAGTATCTAACAGTGGTGTTTCGTTCATATTGACTAATCTATTTTATTTTGCAAATTATTTTAGTTGCGAATACATGTTACTGCACATATAGAGTGCAATATTTTAATCTGTGCTTTATATTTATTGTGCATGGACTGTTCAAAGGAATTTAACATTGAACTCTATGAAAACCATTTAAAGTTATTTCACTTAAAGTTGTGATTTTCAGGCACAAAACCATAACTTTAAGTGAGGACTTACCTTACAAATAAAGAATGAAAAGTTAGACATGTTCACACTTGAATCAGCCTCAGCTGAAGTACTGGGATGATTTTAATAACAGACCAGAGAGTGGGGAAAGTGGCGAGTGGGGAATTTAATTAGTGGCAAATTTTCAGTTTCCCAGTGTCAGGATGACGTTGTCAGCAGCTTGAAGGTGAATGGGAGTACCCAACAGCATAATAACATAGAAACTAGGGGTAGGGGTAGGTCATTCAGCCCTTTGAGCCTGCTCTACCATTCAATATGATCATGGCTGATTTTGCTATCCCACTTCTGCTTTCTCTCTGTATTCCTTGGTTCCTTTAGCTGCAAGGGTCACACCCAGCTCCCTCTTGAATGTATCTAACAAACTACCCCAACAGCTTTCTGTGGTAGAGAATTCTGCACATTCACAGCTCTTATGAATGAAGAAATTCTTCCTTATCCCAGTCCTGAATGCCCTACTATTTATTCTTAGTCTGTGACCCCTGGTTCTGGCCTGCCTCCAACATTGGGAATATTCTTCCCACATTTAGCCTGTCCAGTCCCATCAGGATTTGATATTTTATCTGAGATTTGCCCCTCATGCTTCTAAATTCCAGTGAACACAAGCCCAGTCAATTCAGTCTTTCTTTATATGTCAGTCCTGCCATTCCGGGAATCTGTCTGGTGAGCCTTTGCCAGATTCCCTCATTAGCAAGAATGCCTTTCCTTAGACTAAGAGACCAAAACTGCACACAATACTCAAGGTGTGGCCTCACCAAGGCCCTACATAACCACAGCAGGATGTCCTTACTCCTATACTCAAATCCTCTTGCTGTGAAGGCCAGCATGCCATTAGCTTTCCTCACCATCTGCTGCGTATTTATGCCAACCTTCAGCAACTGTTTCACCATGGCACCCAGGTCTCGTTGTGTTACACCTTATCCTTAACTGCTACCTCTTCAGATAATCTACCTTTCTGTTTTTGCGACCAAAGTTGATAACCTCACATTTATCTACATTATATTGCATTTGCCAAGTACTTGCCCACTCAGTTAACTTGTCCAAGTCACCTTGCAGCCTCTTAGAATCTTCCTCACAGCAAACACTGCTAACCAACTTAGTGTCATCTGTACATTTGGGGATATTAAATTCAATTCCTTCGTCCAAATCATTAATGTATATTGTGAATAGCTGGGGTTGCAGCACTAAACCCTGCGGTACCCCACTTGTCACTGCCTGCCACTCTGAAAAGGACCCATTTATTCCAACTCTCTACTCTCTGACTGCCAACCATTTCTCTATCCACATCAATACATCACCTCTGTTATCATGAGCTTTAATTTTGCTAACTAAGTAGGAGGCTTGCATTCCAGTCCCCACCATCATCTGAGTTAAAAAGATTTCCTCAAATCCCTCCAAACCTTTCACCTTTGTTCTTGACCCTTCAATGAAGAGGAACAACTGCTTTCTGTCCACTCTGTCTGTGCCCCTCATAATTGTATACAACTCTATCAGGTGTTCCCTCAACCTTCTTTGCTCCAAAGAAAATAACCCAAGCTTATCCAACTTCTCCACAATTAAAATGCTCCAAACCAGGCAATATCCCAATGAATCTCTTCAATGCTGTCCATGCAATCACATCCTTCCTATAGTATGGTGCCCAGAACTGCAAATTGTACTCAAACCAAAGTTCTGTACAGCTCCAATTTGATCTCCTTGCTCTTATAAACAAGCCTCAACAGATAAAGGCAAATGCCCTATGTTCCTCCTTAACTACCTTATTAACGTGCACTGTTATCTTCAGGGATCTGTGGACAAGCACTCCAAGGTCCCTTTGTTCCTCTGAGCTTTCTAGTCATTCATAGAGTACTCCCTTGTTGCTTCTCCCAAAGTGCATCACCTTAGGGTTAAATTCCATTTGTCACTTCTCTACCCATCTGACCAATCAATTTATTGTATTTCCTGTAACCTAAGATCTTACTCCACACTGTCAATTACCCAGCGAGTCTTTGTGTCATCCATAAAGTTATCATTCTCCCACATTCTCATCTACATCATTTATGAATATCACAAAGATTAAGGGACCCAACACTGATCCCTGTGGAACACCACTGCACACTTGGCTCCAGTCACACAAACAACCTTTGCCTCTTATGCCATACAATCTTGGTGAAAAGACTGGTTGCAAGAGGGATACAATGGTTTATACAGAGATATTGATAGGTTGCGTTAGTGGGCAAACAGTTGGAAATGGGCATATTGTGGGAAGTTGTCTATTTTGGAAAGGAGAATGAAAGAACAGTATTATTTAAGTGGAAAATAACTGCATGAAACGCAGAAATTCAACACACAGTTGCAGCAGGTAATCAGGAAGTCTCATGTTGACCTTTATTTTAAGGGGCTGATGTATATGAGTAGGGAAGTCTTACTGCAACACTACAAGGACTACTGTAAGACATTTTGGTCTGCCTACTTAAGGACATGTATTATTTCATTGGAGGCAGTTCAGAGAAGTTTCATTGGAATAATCCCTGGTCATGAGAGATCATCTTATGAGCAGAAGTTAGTCAGTTTGGGATTTGACTCATTGGAGTTTAGAGGAATGAGAGGTGATATTATTAAAACATATTGGATTCTTAAAGGCTTGACGGTAAATGCTGAGAAGATGTTTCCCTCACAAGAGAATCTAGGACCAGGGAGCATAGTCTCCGAATAAAGGGTTGCAGTTTAAGGCTGCGAGAAGAAGGAATTTCTTCTTTTAGAGGGTTGAGTGGCTTTGGAACCCCTTGCCATGGAGAGCTATGCTGGTAGAATCCTTATGTATATTTAAGGCTGGTGTGGGTTATTGATCAGTTGGGGAATCAAGGCATATGGGGAATGGACAGAAAAGTGGATTTGAGAAATGTTGGATCAGCCATGATTCTACAACATTGCAGAGTAGTCTCAAGGGGCCAAATGGTCTTCTACTGTTCCTATTTCCCATGGACATGCTTAAATCATGCTTAACAAATCAACTGGAATTTTATGATGATGTATCTAGAAGAATAGATCATGGAGAACCAGCGGATGTGGTGTATTTGGATTTCAGGTTTTTGATATTGTCTCTCATAAAAGGTTAATGGACAGAACTAAAGCACATGGGATAGAGGATATTGTGTTGGCATGGATTGAACATTGGTTAACAGACAGGAAACAGAATGGTAATGCATGAGTCTTTTTCTGGGTGGCAAGCAGTGAATATTGGTGTACCGTAAGGTTAGTGCTTGAGCCCAATTATTCATGACATATATAAATGATAAGGGAACCAAATGCAATACTGTCAGTTTACTGAAGCACAAAACTGGATGAGCTTGTGAAGAGGAGGCAGGAGGCTTCAAGGTGATTTTGACAAGGTGAGTGAGTGGTCAAGCACATGACAGATGCAGTACACTTTGTAATGTGCCTTTGGTGTGAAAAACAGAAAGGCAGACCAGTATTTAAATGCTAATACAGAGGAACCTTGATTATCCAAATGAGATGGGTGGGCACTATTTCATTTGGATAATTGATTAATCGGCTAATTGATTTCCTCTGGGCCTTAGAGTTTTCTGTGGAAATCTGGTCCCTGTTCAGGAGACTAGGCAAAAGCACACTGCACGTGAGACCCCGCCCGTCCGCTCTCGAACCTGGCCCCAACCCTGTTTCTAATCATTATACCTGTAAACAAAAGACATGATCAGGGTTGAAACAGCTTTTTGTTTCCATCGGGATCTTAAGATCCCTTTGGATAATTGATATTCGGATAATCGAAGTTCCTCTGTATATGGGAAGTGTGGATGTATAAAGGGATCTGAATGATCTTATTAATGTAAGTAGACAGAAAGGTACTGCAAGCAATTAGGAAAGCAAATAGTATGTTGGCCGCTGATACAAGAGGATTGGAGATAGGAATGTCTGACTGCAGTTATCCAGGATATTGCTGAGTGAAGGGTGTGGGCAGATAGTCAAATGTGAAAATGAAAGGTTATGGATAATTGAATGTAGTTTAAGGGTGATAGTGGATAGACTGAGCATGACTAAAGAAAGATGATGGGTGGGAAAAATTTAATTAATTAGTAAATGTGGAAGATAAAGCTGATACCAGTAATGGTGCCCACAGAACTATCACTGATTGTTGTAAAACCACATTTAGTCCCTTCCTGTCTAATAGGAACAGAAATCTCTAACAGTCTAAGAGAAAAAGAAGAGCAGATATGTAGGGAAATCTCAGAGAAGTGTAAAAGTAATAGAGTAGTATTAGTAGGGGATTTCAAATTCCCCAGCATAAACTGGAGAAGTCATAAATGTGAAAGGTTTAGTGGGGGCGGAATTTTTAAAATGCATCTCAGAGAGTTTTTAAAGCCATTACATAGAAGGTCTTACAAGAGAGGGGTTGGTCCTGAACTTAATTTTACGTAATGATACTGGCAAGTGGTTGAAATTTTAATGGAGGAGCATTTTGCTGACCGTGATCATAACTCCATTAGATTCAAACTCATTATGGAAAAGGACAAAAGATGGGCCTTAAGTCAAAGTGCAAAAGTGCAGGAAGGCCAATTTTAAAAAGATCAGATATGATTTGGCCAGAGTGGACTGGGAGTAGATACTTGCAGATAATTCTGTCTCAAAGCAGTGGGATGCAAGAAGGAAATATGGAGAGTACAGGGCCAACATATACCAATAAAGATAAAGGGCGAGACCATTAAATCTTGTGAATACTGGATATTGAGGAATATACTGGGTTGGATGAAGAGAAAAAAGGAGGCAAATGGCAGATACAGCAGAGCCCGAGAGAGGACAGAATGAATAATAGGGAAGTTTAAAGCAAGATTAGGAGGACAAAAAAGGCAAATGAAAGAATAATGGCTGATAAAAGAAAGGAAAATCCGAAGTTATTTTTCAAATACATTAAGGAAAATAGGGTAAATAGGACCATTTAGAACCACAGTGTGGAGCCAGAGGATATAGGTAGGGTTCTAAGTGAATTATTTATGTCAGCTTTCACTAGTGAGAGGATTGATATGGATATAGAAATCAGCCAGAAGGATTGTGTCACATAATTAAAAAAATTAGCACTGACAATAAGAAGGAACTGAATGGCTTGGCAGGCTTAAAACTGGATAACTCTCCAGGATTGGATGAAATATATCCCAAGTTGTTGAGTGAGGCAAGGGAGCAAGTAGCAGAGGCATTGTCAATACTTTTTAATTCTTGTCTGGCCACAGGGGAGGTGTCAGAGCACTGGAGGACACCCAATATGGTACCATTATTTAAGATGGAGATGGGATAAACCAGGAAACTACAAGCCAGTTAGTCTAACTTCAATGGTAGGGAAACTTTTAGAAGCAATTATGAGGGACACAATAAATTTGCATTTGGAGAAGAGAGGCAGGGATTAATCAAGAACACATCCACTGAAACAATACATTTTCTCAGGGAGAAAGGAAGGGGTATTGTCGGCTTCCTAACCCATGACCTAATAATCTTATACAAGAACAAAGCCTTGAATAACACAAGAATTTTGAATTAGCAATGATGTGGATAGGCCACCACACCTTTGCCTCCCTCATAAATGAGAGATCATTGACATCCTTTCAGAAATTGATAACTGCAAGAGATAAGGCAAGTCTTACAAGCTATCGACAAAAGCCCTATCAACATGATCAACCTTGAAACATGAAGAAAGTAACCAAAAATATACTTCACACCATGCCATCAAATGGTTGGATATGAATGCCAATTTTGTGCCATCTCATTCTTAGGCAGTCCCTCAGTATTACTGATAGCCTATTTCTACTCTAGTTCAGTGGGTTTTGAGATGAATAATAAACCCAATCTGAAACCTATAAAGGAAGATACTTGTGATTGTTAAAGGTCTCAGCTCGAGGGCGTCTCTGCAGGAGTTTTTCAGGGTAATGTCCTAGGTCCAATCATCTTCAGCTGCTTCATCAAAAGACCTACCCTCCATCACAATGTCAGAAGTGGAAATGTTTGCTGTGTTACAATGCCAGATGATGTTATTACTGGAAATTTCAGATACCATGCTGAAATCTAGCTGGATAGATCATACTTTGTTTTGATTTTAATAAAGTAATAAAGCAGAAGTTTATTAAGCAAAAGCAATGAAGATAAAACCGAATAAACCTGACTTGTTACTTATATAGTAAATGTAAAGATTTTAAAACACAAGATTACATATAACCCCAAAAGCAATCTTTGACAGATCCCAAAACACTCCTTTATAGATCTCTATAACACTCCTCCAGAATACAAAACACTGCTTGCACAGTACTCACACCAAAGAAAATCACCTTCCACATCACCTCCATAGACTTAATTTCACTGTGATTACTCCCCACTATCTGGAAAATCTGATGGCTTCTTCTTGGACTTCCATTCACCTAATCTTAAACATTCTCAGCTTCAAATAACCTCTTCAGGGTTTTATCCAAATACTTCTGACCTGGCAGTATCACTAAATTCCTCATTGAGAGGTAACTGATTGTGAGCAAATGTGTCACCTGCCTTTCTCAGGACTAACTAATTTACACATCCATCTTCATCCAAAATTTCTTTAGCACTGCCTCAATCTGAAACTAAAATTAGCCCCTTTTTTCAATTATGGGTTTTTTCTCAGACTCAACAAGAACAAGCTCAGGAACTTCCAACGGAAAGCTTAAGGTACAATTCTGCGTATCTTGAACAGGTGTAAACTCACTGAATTTACGTAAAAAACCACTAGTCCTTGAGACTACCTCTCTTAAAGTATTTTGAAAGAAATAACCATAGCTACAGAAATACATTCAGTTAATTATTAAACCGTTCAGACAGTGTGAGAAATGTTTCATGGAGAAAACCCACATGCCACAAATTCAATATTCAAAAATCCAAAATTAAAAACAAATTATATTAAAATCCATATAAATATCATATCCTATATCACAGGGGATGATTGCATAATGTCCAGCACCATTTGTGATTCTGCAGGTGCTGAAACCATCTACGTCCAAATGCAGCAAGACCTGGACGATATCCAGGTTTGAGCTGACAAGTTGCAAGTAACATTCACACCGCATAACCTCCAGACAATGATAATTTCCAACAAGAGAGACTCTAATCAATGCCCCCTGGCATTCAATATCTTTCAACAGGATTTAACAAACTAGAATGGGAGCATCTACTTGCAGGTAGTCTACATTTACAGAGTGGGAGTCTTTTAAGGGTGGTATGGTAAGAGTTCAAGGTCACATGTTCCTCTGAAGGCAAGGGAACAAGACCAGAGAACACTGGATATGAAGGGAAATTGGAGTGTGATAAAAAAGAAGGAAGCATATGTCAGGTACAATGCATTAAAAAAAACAGAGGAGGCCCTTTAGGAGGATCTAAAGTGTGGTGGAGTGCTTAAAAGAAATTAGGAGAGCATAGAGGGGCCATGAAATATCTTTGGCAAATAGGATTCAGAAAAATCTTATACGTATATTATGAGCACAATGATTGCCAAGGTAAGAGTGTAGCCTGTTAGAGACCAAAGAGGCAACCTGCATGTGGAGCCAGAAGTCTTAAATGAATATTTTTCCTCTGTATTCACAAGGGAGAAAGACATTATAGCTGGAGATTTCAGTTGGAATGGTGAGGTTCTAGAACTTGTTTAGATTAATCATGAGGAGGTATTAGATGTTTTAACAAGCATAAAGATAATCCCCAAGGCTGAGATGAGATTTATCCAAAACTGTTATGGGAAGCAATGGAGAAAATTGCTGGGGTCCTGGTGGTGATATTCAAATCTTGCTGGCCACAGGTGATGTGCCAGATGATTGGAGGATAGTTAATGTGGTTCCTTTGTTCAATAAGGGCAGCAGGGGTAGGCCAGATGGTCAGTTAGCCTGATGTCAGTGGTAGGGAAATTATTGAAAAAAAATCTGAAGGACAGGATTAATTAACACTTAGAAAAACAAGGATTGATCAGGGATGGTCAGTACAGATTTGTTAGAGGGAGATCCTATCTGACTAATTTAATTGAGTTTTTTGAAACAAGTGACTAAATATATTGATGAGCGCAATACAGTTGATGTGATTTACATTTACTTCAGTTAGACCTTTGACAAGGTCCCAAATGCAAACTGGTGGAAAAGGTGGAAGCTCATGGGATGCAAGGCAAGTTGGCAAACTGGATCCAAAATTGGCTTGCAACTAGGAGGCAAAGTGCGATGGATGGTTGTTTTTGTGATTGGAAACCTGTAACCAGTAGTGTACCACAGAGACTGGTGCTGGGGCCCTTGCTGTTTATTTAGTACATTAACAACCTGATGTGATTGGAGTAGATATAATTGATAAGCTTACAGATGACATGAAAATTAGTGGTGTGGTCGATAATGAGGAGGATGATCTCAGGCTACGTTTTGATATTGATCAGCTGGTAAATTGGGCAGAGCAATGATATTTAATCTTGATAAATGTGGGTGTTGCATTTTGGGAGGTTTAAAAAGGGAAGGATATCCACACTGAATGGTGGGCTCCTGGGGAGCATTGAGGGACAAAAGGATTTTGGCATACAAATCCATAAATCCCTGAAGGTGTCTGCACAGGTAGTGAAGAAGACATATGGGATGCTTGCCTTCATTAGCTGGGGTATAGAATATAGGAGCAAGGAAGTCTTATTACAACTTTGTAAAACATTGGTTAGGACATTGGTGGAATACTGTGTACTCTGGTTGCCACACAATCCCATTGTTGTAGGTCTGGAGTGACATGTTGGTCAGACCAGGTAGTACAACAGATTGCCTTCCCTAAAGAGCATAAGAGAACCAAATGGGATTTTACACTAATGGTCACCATTACTGAGACTCACTTTCAATTCCAGATTATACTAATTGAATTTAAGTTCCACCAATGGTGTGATTTGAATCATCAAATCCCTACAGTGTGAAAACAGGCCATTCGGCCCAACAAGTCCACACTGACCCTCCGAAGAGTTTCCCACCCAAACCTATGCCCCTACCCTCTTACTTTACATTTCCCCTGACTAATGCCTCTAACGACATATGCCTGAACACTGTGGGCAATTTAGTATGGCCAATTCACCTAACCAGCATATCTTTGGACTGTGGGAGGAAACTGGAGCACCGGAGAAAACCCACGCAGACACAGGGAGAATGTGCAATCTCCACACGGACATTTGCCTGAGTCTAGAATCGAACCTGGGTGCCTGGCGCTGTGAGACAGCAGTGCTAACCACTGAGCTACCATGTACTCAGAGCATTAGCAAGCCAATGCCTTGGACAAATCAAGCAATATTTACATCATCTCCCGAGAATTGTCTTTTTCTGCCTATTTGCCAAGTATTTGGAAGACCTTCTTAACCTCTGCAGATGCAGGACATGCCCCCTCTTCCACCTCCTCCACTAAACACCTCCAGTATCTCCTCTGGAAGAGATGCAGGTCTGGCTTTAACTAGTAATGGGCAGTGTGGCTCAGTGGTTAGCACTGCTGCCTCTCAGCATCAGGTTCCAAGTTCGATTCCAGCTTTGGGCGACTGTCTGTGTGGGGTTTGCACATTCTCCCCATGTCTGCATGAGTTTCCTCCCACAGTTCAAAGATGTGCAGGTCAAGTGAATTGGCCATGCTAAATTGCCCATAGTGTTAGGTGCATTAGTGAGAGGGAAATGGGTCTGTGTGGGTTACTCTTCAGAGGGTCGGTGTGGACTGGTTGGGCTGAAGGGTCTGTTTCTGCACTAATCTAGTCTAGTCTAATCTAGTAACAATATTAGAGTCCCCGTTAATGTGTGCATTCAATGAACAAGAGTATTTAGTACAATTTTCGAGGAGAGAGTGAGGACTGCAGATGCTGAAGATAAGAGCTGAAAATGTGTTGCTGGAAAAGCGCAGCAGGTCAGGCAGCATTCAAGGAGCAGGAGAATCGACATTTCGGGCATGAGCCCTTCTTCAGGAATGAGGAAAGTGTGTCCAGCAGGCTAAGATAAAAGGTAGGGAGGAGGGACTTGGGGGAGGGGTGTTGGAAATGCGATAGGTGGAAGGAGGTCAAGATAGGCTGGAGTGGGGGTGATAGCGAACAGGCAGAACCAAGATGAAGTGTTACATTGAACAGGTTGTTACATTGATGGGGATAGTTTCGTAAGGTCTGACATTTTCACTAAAATTAATTGTGATGTTTAGGTCAATTACAATCGCAGAGTAAACTGGGCAAGTACATCTAACAAGAACTTTCAGTTCAGACTCGCTATAAGTTATTACAAAATATTGAGGGAAGAGGATCCTTTCACAGGGTTTATAGATTTTATTAACTTTTCCATAATAATAAAAATCTGTGATAAAATGAGCTGTTGCATTTGTGATGGAAACCAGTCCTCAAGGTATGGTTGGCAGAACATCTTGCATTTTGATTAACGTTGATTTTCTGTCTTCACATTCTTTTGAGGATGACACACACTTAGCATCTTAAAAATCATGCTTCCTTGCTGTTTATTTATCTACAATGATCACTTGATGGAATTGATATGTACTTGCCCTTTTTCACAACTATTTAATGTAACATGTTTATTATCCTCACTGATTAAAAAGCTAACAGCCGTCCTATGATCATTCACATTCTAAGAACTTTAAACAATGAATCTTTACATGGTCTGAATTGATCCTTTTAATCATTTCTTGACCTGTCATGGACTGTAGCTAACCTTCTACAGACCTAATCCCTGATGCCTTGTCTATTTTACACATAGAATATAATTTTAACAAATATATTTAGGGATATGATGGCAAAATTTACTATAATGAAGCCAATTCAATCCTACATCATCTTCTTTCAATCTCGTCTACAGCTTTCACTGCTTATAATATGGTCTCTACACTGAGGAGATGAAAGACATATTGGGTGACCATTTTACAGATGACAAATGTTCTGACCATAAAAATGGCTCCAAACTTCCAGTTGCCAACCACTTCAACACACCACTGTGTTCTCATGACAATATTTCTGTCTCAGGCCAAGTGTAGTGCTAGAGAGAGGCCGATTGCAAGCTGGAGAAACAATACCTCATCTTCCACCTTGGACCTTACAACCTTTAGGATTCAACATTGAGTTTAACAATTTCAGAACATAAACACCATCCTCAAAGTTTTTTCCCCTCCCTCCCTATAGATCCTGTTTTGTATGGGTTGTTCCCAGCACAGGCATGCATTTTCAGCCATTCACATTTCTTGTTAGCACCCTGTTCAGCATCTAACTTCTTCTCAGCTTGTCCTCAGCAATCTATTCATTTGGCTGTTCTTTTGACCCTCATCTCCCTGCCTATTTGCAGGACCTTTCCACTTAACCCCCTTGTAATGTTTAAGATATAGATATGAGGCTGAATTATGCAGTAAGATTAGATTAGATTAGATTACTTACAGTGTGGAAACAGGCCCTTCGGCCCAACAAGTCCACACCGACCCGCCGAAGCGCAACCCACCCAGACCCATTGCCCTACATTTACCCCTTCACCTAACACTACGGGCAATTTAACTTGGCCAATTCACCTAACCTGCACATTTTTGGACTGTGGGAGGAAACCGGAGCACCCGGAGGAAACCCACGCAGACATCAGGGAGAACATGCAAACTCCACACAGAGAGTCGCCTGAGGCGGGAATTGAACCTGGGTCTCTGGTGCTGTGAGGCAGCAGTGCTAACCACTGTGCCACCATGCCGCCCATAACTTTATTTTCAGTTTGATAACTGGAATCGACATTTTTTCTGCAGCATAACATTGTGACTTTCTCATATTTTATCAGATAAAGACATTACAACATTGTAGTAAAAGCTTAAAAAAGGGCTGAAACTCCTGTTTCATTTAGGACGGAGAGACATCATGAAACGCACACTTGGAGCTGTTGGGTTCAATGCAACACCAGTACCTGTGGAAAACGCCAAGCCTGCCGACCTATCCAATGAAGACTTTGATACATTTGATGGTATTTTGTGTAAACCGCTGCCTTGGTCACAGGTTTCACTTGTGATTTTATCATATAAAAATACCATTGGTAAGTTTACCTTCTACTTAGTATCGCCTTTGCTTTTAATGGTTCGTTGATACATACCTAAATATATCTACCAAGACAATAGTAGAGCTTTTATAAATGTGTTATTATATGGTGGCTATGTTTATTGTAAAGACATTTGTTTAGGTGTCTGTTGATGAACAGGACAATTATGGGGTACTTAAATCACAAACGTAGTTCAACTGAGGAATACTTTCAATACATTTTCAAAGTTTTCAGTCAATTGTTTAACTAACTGTAAGAATAATGTATCTCTCACCATTATACATTTGTACATTTAATCTGAACAACATTTAATGCAATGCCGGATGTACCACCTTGGGTGTTTTGTATGAATTTAGGTGCTGTGGTCACTGTTGCAGATTGATCACAAAATCAAAGTATCGATCAGAAATAGTAATGTGATTCAAATTCCCATTATATTCTTCAAAATGCTCCTCATAGCTATTTATTTCTGAAAAAGTAATAACCATTTGTATAGTTGGACAGGACCTTTGTTAAGGGAATCCAGGGTTATGAGGAGGAGGCAAGAGAATGGGGTTGAGAAACATAAAATGATTGAATGGCAGAGCAGACTCTAATGGCTTAATTTTGCTCCTGTAACAGGCATAGATAGGTTATTGATTGATTGGGATATGAATTGCTTAGAAGAACAAAAGAACAAAGAAAGTTACAACACAGGAACAGATCCTTTGGCCTTCCAAGCCTGCGTCAATCTAGATCCTCTATCTAAACTTGTCACCTATTTTCTAAGGATCTTTATCTTTCTGCTGTTTGTCCCTTCATGTATCTGTCGAGATACATCTTAAATGACGCTATCGTGCCCACCTCTACCACCTCTGCTGACAATGCGTTCCAGGCACCCACCACCCTCTGCATAAATAACTTTCCATGCATATCTCCCTTAAACTTTTCCCCTCTCACTTTGAACTCATAACCCACTCTGAGAAAAAGCGTCTTGCTATCCACCCTGCCTACTTCTCATGATTTTGTGAACCTCAATCAGGTCTCCCCATCAACCTCTGTCTTTCTAATGAAAACAATCTTAATCTACTCAACCTTTCTTCTTAACTAGGGCCCTCCATACCAGGCAACATCCTGGTGAACCTCCTCTGTACCCTCTCCAAAACACCCACGTCCTTTTGGTAATGTGGCGACCAGAACTGTACACAGTATTCCAAATGTGGATGACTCAAAGTCCTATACAACTGTAACATGACCTGCCAAATCTTGCACTCAATACCCCATCTGAAGAAGGAAAGCATGCCGTACGCCTTCTTGACCACTCTATCGAACTTCATTGCCACCTTCAGGGTATAATGGACCTGAACACCCAGATCTCTCTGTACATCAATTTTCCCCAGGGCTTTTCCATTTACTGTAAAATTTGATCTGAAATTGGATCTTCCAAAGTGCATTGTTTCGCATTTGTCGGGATTGAGCTCCATCTGCCATTTCACTGCCCAACTCTCCAATCTATTTATATTCTGTTGCATTCTTTGACAGTCCCCTCGAATTTTTGCTACTCCACAAATCTTAGTGTCATCTGCAAACTTGCTAATCAGACCACCGATACCTTCCTCCAGACCATTTATGTATAAAGTCCATGTATATGACATTGGCAGCCCTTCCCTCATCAATCAATTTTGTCACTTGCTCAAAGAATTCTTTTAAGTTGGTAAGACATGACCTTCCCTGCACAAAGCCATGCTGCCTATCACTGATAAGCCCATTTCCTTCCAAACATAAATAGATGCTATGGAGAAAGTGAGGACTGCAGATGCTGGAGATCAGAGTTGAGTGTGGGGAGTTGGAAAAGCACAGCAGGTCAAGCAGCATTCCAGGAGCAGGAGAATCGACATCTTGGGCATAAGCCCTGATTCCTGATGAAGGGCTTATGCCTGAAACATCGATTCTCCTGCTCTTTGGATGCTGCCTGACCTGCTGTGCTTTTCCAGCACCACACTCTTGATATAAATAGATCCTATTCCTCACTATCTTCTCCAGCAGCTTCCCTACCACTGACGTCAGGCTCACTGGTCAATAATTACCTGGATTACCCCTGCTACCTTTCTTAAACAAGAGGACAACATTACCAATTCTCCAGTCCTCTGGGACCTCACCCTTGTTCAAGGATGCTGCAAAGATATCTGTTAAGGACTCAGTTATTTCCTCTTTCCCTTCCCTCAGTAACCTGGGATAGATCCCAATCGGACCTGGGGACTTGTCCACCTTAATCCCTTTTAGAATACCCAACACTTCCTTCCTCCTTATGCCGACTTGACCCAGAGTAATTTAACATCTATCTCTAACCTGAACATCTGTCATGTCCCTCTTTCCAGTGAATGCCAAGACTAAGAATGGTATGACTAGTGTGGTATGACTGTTAAAGTCTCCAGTTTCTGTGTACAGTCTGTAATGATAAAGATATTTATAGTGATTGTAACGGCATTAACCAGATGGACCTCATAGAATATGAATTCCACGATTGGGAGTGTTAATCTGGTCCAATCAAGGAGTTCTGTCTGATAAGTAAGAGCAGGTGTGTCAGACATCCTGTTCACTGAGTGCTGGCTTGGGGGAGCTGGATCAGTGTCAAGGACTTTCCACATATAAATAAAAGGTGACTTGGTGATGGGATACCAGTCGCTTTGGAGTTTTTTTCAGTGGCAATGAGAGAAAAGCAAACCCTTGAAGAAATTCATTTGCAACAGTTGCCTTTGGGTTGGGTTAAGCATTTCTGGCATTATGCTGTTATTTGGGAAGTTTGACTCACTTTTTCCTATTGTTAAAGACTGGGCCCAATATGTGGAAACAATGTTTTTTTTCGTGGGCAAATGACACTGGGGCAGATGAAAAGCAACAAGTAATTCTGCTGACAGCTTGTTTATTAGGACCCTAACTTTCCCTGAGGCACCAGATACTAAACCATTTCAAAGGCTTACAGATTTAGCAAAGGAATGTTACAACCCCCAAGTCTCCCCTAATTCTGAGACACTATCGGTTTTACTTGGCACTTCAAGAACCAGGGAAATCCGTATCAGGATTGTTGACTAGGTTAGAACAACTAACAGAGGAATGTGACTTTGGTTTAACCCTTAATGAGTTGCTGAGAAACTGGTATATCACATTAATAATGCAACCTTGCAAAAGCCTTACTAGCTGAAGCCCAACTGGATTTCAAACAGGCACTACAACTGACTTTGTCATTAGAAAATGTGGCAAGTGGAACATATGAGTTGCTGGAGGTGGACGGACACCCTCTCCATTCCAATGGAGCTTGGGGGACACCGCATAGTGCAGGCAATTGCATAACCTCACTCAAGGCATATCCTGAACAGAGGGACTCTGGTTCAGCGCACAGCAAAACCCCAAACAATGCCAAGCTTTGGCCAAACAGTGAAACTTTTCTTCAGGATCTGGGCTGGCAAGTTGCTGCTGGTGTGCAGATTCGAGAAAGCAAAAAAGTCCCAGTAGACCTAAACTGAGTTAGAGAACTTATAAGCTGGTATACAGAAGAGTGCACACCCTGGAAAGCCCACCTACATCTGGTTTGGAACAGTTAGCTTGCTTAGCAACATCCAAATCAGAAGCAATCAAAATAATCATCTGGTTAAATGGTCACCCAGTTCTAATGAATGTCAGTACTGGTGTGACTTTTCAGTGATTGCAGAACCAGTCTTTAACAAAATTCATTCTGGACTCTAACCCTAATGTTTGCATGAGATCTTGGTGAGATTAAGAAACTGTACTGGGTAACCCTTACAGGTTGAGAGTGTAACTTCAGTTCCGATCTCTTAAAAGAAGCAGCTGGTTCATTTACCAGTGATTGTAATGCAAGGTTTAGGCCCAAGCTTGATGGGTTGGGAAAGATTCACCTTGATTGGCTCAGCATTTTTCAATTAGAAAAGTGAAGTGAGTGAAGTCCTAATTAAATATCTGGAGGTTTTTCAGGAAGGTCGAGGAGCCAAGGCTACCTGCTTGTTGACCAGGAAGTAATTCCACAATTCTGCAAGGCCTGCCCAGTACCATTTTCCTTATGGGAAAAAAATAGAGGCAGAAATTAGAAAGCTGGAAAGTGAAGGAATCATCAAACCAGTCTAGTTTGTGGAATGGGCAGCACTGGTTGTGAAGCCAGATGGGTTGGTTTGCCTTTGCAGGGATTTTAAACAGATGATAAATTGGTTTTTGCAGCTGGATAAATGCCTAGTCACTCGCATCAAGGATTTATATGCAAATCTATTGATGGGGCTGTCCCTCATGAAGCTGGAAATGAGCCATTTGTACTTGCAATTACAGTTAGATGAGGATTTCCAGAAGTATGCTGTCATTGATACTCAAAAGAGTTTGTACCAATATACAAGACTGCAATTTGGGATATCATCAGCCTATGCAGTTTTTCAGTGGACGATAGAGAACATTTTACAAGGTTGCCATTTATCAAAATGATGTTCTAATAATAGTGAAGACCAATAAGGAGTAGTTAGAGGACTGGACATAGTCCTTAGATATTTCTTAGAAGAGAAAAATGTTGTTCCACACTCCCCAAGTGATTTACTTGGACCACAGAGTCAACAAGACTGGATTACATCCATTGGAAGATAAAGTGAAGGTAATCAAAGGTGCCCTGTCTCCCATGTGTGTACAGGAGCTTAGGCCCTTTCTTGGGCTGACGAATTACTATGAAAAGTTCACACATAACCTGGCGCCCATCCTGACACATTTGTATCAACTCTTTAAAAAAAAGAGTCAGCCTTGGAAATGGTCATGCAGCCAAGCCATAGCTTTCAGGGAAGTGATGAAACAGCTATCATCCTCAATGGTGTTGGCACACCATGACCCCAAGTGAGACCTGGTATTGACAAGCGCTCCCTCCCTGTATTGCATCGAGGTAGTATTAGCATATGTCCAGAGGAGAAGAATGCTCAATAATGTATACATCCAGGATTTTGGCTAATGCAGAGCACAAATATGCTTAGATAGAGAACAAAGATTTGGCGGTCGTATTTAGAATCAGGAGGTTCCACCAATACCTTTACATATGTAACTTCATAATAATAATGGACCACAGCTGATGCTAGGTCTGCTTGGAGAGAACAAGGCAGTGCTGGTCATAAATAACGGGACGTCTTTTACCAGCATAAAATCTGAGTGTTTCCCAAAGTCAAATGGTATTTGACATATGAGGTATTTGACATATTTGACAAATGGCTATGACCTTTGACATGCCATTCACTATCCAATGATCTGGCAGAAAGAGCAATCCACACTTTGAAGGCAGGCTTAAAGAAACTGCCAACAGCTTCACCAGATACCAAACTGTTCCGGTTCATATTTGATAACAGGACCACCCCTCATGCAATTACAGGGATAGCTACAGCAGAGCTGTAGTGAATGTGGTGAAGATTCCATACCAGATCAAATCTGATTTACCTAGACGTGAGGGTGGGGGAGAGGGTGGAACAGCATCAGGTATGCCAGCGCTGGACACAAGATTGCGCAAAGCGAGAGATTACTTTAGGAGATGAAGTTTGGTGTCGGAACCACGGGAATAGGTAACAGGCATGATTGATGTGAGGTCAGGTCCAGTGGTGTATGAGGTTTGGGCAGGTATGATGGTCCTGAATAAGCATATGAATGATCTGAAAGCTGCAAAATCTTAAAAGGTGCGGGAGCAAATGTACCTGGTTCCTCAACTGCCTTTCCGACTAATCCATAACTCCTGGGTATCTTGGAATCTGAGATGGACGTGGTGGATATTGCCACCCAATCGCTTTTGCTGTCTGAAAAGAAGAATGAATTTCTTCTGAGATGGTCCAGGTGCAAGAGGTGAGCTATTGTGTGCTGCATGTAGTGAAGAAGGCTAATAGCATGCTGGCCTTCATAACAAGAGGGATTGAATATAGAAGCAAAGAGGTTCTTCTGCAGCTGTACAGGGCCCTGGTGAGACCTGGAGTATTGTGTGCAGTTCTGGCCTCCAAATTTGAGGAAAGACATTCTGGCTATTGAGGGAGTGCAGCGCAGGTTCATGAGGTCAATTCCTGGAATGGCAGGACTACCTTACGCTGAAAGACTGGAGTGACTGGGCTTGTATACCCTTGAGTTTAGAAGACTAAGAGGGGATCTGATTGAGACGTATAAGATTATTAAAGGATTGGACACTCTGGAGGCAGGTAACATGTTTCCACTGATAGGTGAGTCCCGAACCAGAGGACACAGCTTAAAAATACGGGGTAGACCATTTAGGACAGAGATGAGGAGAAACTTCTTCACCCAGAGAGTGGTGGCTGTGTGGAATGCTCTGTCCCAGAGGGCAGTGGAGGCCCAGTCTCTGGATTCATTTAAGAAAGAGTTGGATAGAGCTCTCAAGGATAGTGGAATCAAGGGTTATGGAGATAAGGCAGGAACAGGATACTGCTTAAGGATGATCAGCCATGATCATATTGAATGGTGGTGCAGGCTCGAAGGGCAGAATGTTGTCCTTTGTCTATTGTCTATTGTCTATTGCATGCTACCTGTATCAGAGGCAGAATTGGAGAAATCTGACCCAGTGCTAAAGAACCCCAGGAGGAGCTACAAAAACAAACTGGCCTGTTTGCTTGGACTCATGGGGAGGGATGTAGTGATTGTGACAAGCCAGCCAGGTGGATCTCATCAAATATGAGTTTCCTGATTGGGACTGTTAATCTGGTCCAATCAGGAAGCCCTGGCTAACAGGAGTGTCAGATATCCTGTTCACTCTGAGAGTGGCTCTGAGGGAGCCGGTTCAGTGTTAAGTACTCTCCACGTGTAAATAAAGGGTGACTTGGTGATGGGATCCCAGCTTTATGGAGTTATTTCAGTGTTGTTATTTCAATGTTTGTAGTTTACTTTTTTGTTTCAAAGTGATAGAAAGGAAAATCATTTTGGGTTCCTTTTGTAGAATACTATTTACTGGCTTTCATTGTGAAGTACACACAAGATAATTGTGGCTTTGTTGTAATGCTCACACACTCAAACAGCAGCTATCACTCATGGTTTATGCCCATGAAATAGTCAAGTGTTGATGGCATCTGTGGAACCACTCTCTAGAACGCATCTCTGTTTTCACGTGAAAAGGAGAGAAGATAAATCAGAAACAAAGCCTCCATTATCCTTGTGTAACAATACTCAAAATAAACCAACTCTATTTTGATGAACCAGTAACATGGGAATGAAAAAAAATCAAGGAAAGGATTTGAAGGCTATTCTGAATATTTGTTTCTAAAAAGATCTAAAATATATCTGAATTGCATGTTTGATCAATATAGGCAATAATAGGCTGTTCTGAATATAAGTTTCTAAAATGTTATAGAATATACAAGAAGTGCATTTTGATGTTGCTTTTTGTGTGCTTGTAAATAGAATTACTTCGAATAAATGGTCGAAGGAGTTTGTGTGCACAGGCCCTCCACGAACAAGGAAACGTTCACTTCTATGCGGGAAACAGGAGGTATATTTAAAATGCCGTTAGATATTTGAACCCCATGTTGTAAAGTTTGAAGTAAATTGGGAAGACTTCAATGCATTTAATTTTATTTATTTTGTATGTGTTGGAGTATCGATTTCTTGGGAGCATTCCAAACAAGAAAATAATAAATTGAGTGGAGACCATTGCCTTTACTTTCATGCATTAATCCCCTTTTGGTCCCCATTCTATTTTACTCACTTTTACTCTTTATAGATTTTTAAAAGACTCTTGCATTTCCTTTTCTGTTATCTTCCAAAATCTTCCCATGTTAGCTCTCTTTCTCTTATTTCTTTTTCATTTTCCCTTTTGAGCATTCACTGTTCCTCCTGATTCTCACATGTTATTAATATAACATTTAACAGACACTCTTTTTCTGCATCTGTATTTGCCTTTGATTAGGAATCAATACAGTAAGAAAATGTTTTAATTAATTTAATTCCTGTGGAGTCTGTAATTGTGTTTAAGGTTGTTTGTTTGAAAAGGATTTTTAAATGTTTGCCTCAGTGTAATCAACTGTAGTTCTACAGGCTCGTAGAGAAATAAAGCATGGAAAAAACCCTTTGGCCTAACTCAAACATGCTGACCAAGTTTCCCGTACTAATTCCACTTGCCTGCATTTGGCCCATAAATATCTAAACCTTTCCAATTCATGTACCTGTCCAAAAATCTTTAAATTTAGATTTAGATTACTTACAGTGTGGAAACAGGCCCTTCGGCCCAACAAGTCCACACCAACCCACCGAAGCGCAACCCACCCATACCCCTACATTTACCCCTTTACCTAACACTACGGGCAATTTAGCATGGCCAATTCACCTAACCTGCACATCTTTGGACTGTGGGAGGAAACCGGAGCACCCGGAGGAAACCCACGCAGACACGGGGAGAATGTGCAAACTCCACACAGTCAGTCGCCTGAGTCGGGAATTGAACCCGGGTCTCTGGCGCTGTGAGGCAGCAGTGCAACTGTGCCTGTATCTTCCTTTGACAGTTTATAAACGTACAAACCACACTCTGTGTGAAAATGTTGCTCCTCAGGACCCTTTTAAATCTTTCTCCCCTTGCCTCCTATTTTTGAACTCTCTCATCGTAGGGAAAAGACCTTTGCTATTTACCTTACTTATGCCCTCATATTTTATAAACCTCAATTACCTATGCTCCTGGAAAAAAAATGTCCCAGCCTATCCAATCTCTCCTTATAACTCATACCCTCAGGACCCGGCAATATCCTGATATATCTTTTCTGAATCCTATCCAGTTTAATAATATCCTTCTTATTGCACCATGATCATTGGCAGTCCCTCGTAGATGAGGATGACTCTTCCAGTCTCAGGGTGAGTCCATCGGTGGCTGAACAGACTAATGCGGCTACCACACGCTCTCTTACACTTGGGGAAGAAGTTGGTTGTGGGAAGACATGTGTGAGGTATTGGTATGGTAGCGTGCTGCTTTCACTGGTTTTGCTTGGCTTCAGATTTTTCTGGATGGCAAGTCTCGAGGTGCGCAATGCCATTCCGAATACTTCTCCTCCACTTTGAACTGTCTTGGGTCAATGATTCGCCGGTGTCTGTGGGAATGCCGCACTTTGCCAGTGAGGCCTTGAGGGTATCACTGAAGTGCTTCCTCTGTTCACTTGGGGCTCACCTGCTGTTTTGCAGCTGGGAGAAGAGCATCAACTGGGGAGTCTCATGTCGGTCACGCGGATGATGTGCCCAGCCCATCGTAACCATTCAAGGGTGGTCAGTGCCTCAATGTTGGGGATTTCTGCCTGGTCGAGGACACTGGTAATGGTGCATCTTTTTTCCCAGCAGATTCATTGGATCTTGAGCAGGCAGCCTTGATGGTACTGCTGCAGCACCTTGAGGTGTCTGCTGTAGACAGACCATGTCTTAGAATCATGTAGGATGGTGGGAACTATCACAGCTCTATAAACCATGAGCTTGAGGTCAAATTTGATGTTGTTGTCCTCAAACACCTTTTTCATAATATGGTTGAACGTTGTGTTAGCACACTCGAGGCAGTGTTGGATCTCTTCATCAGTAGCCACTTTGGCCTTCCTATAGCAGGCAACCAGAATTGTACATAGTCCTTCAAAAGTGACCTCTCCAATGTCATGTACAACCTCAACATAAGATCCCAACTCCTATACTTAATGGGGGGAGAGAGAAAGAGATGAAGAACAACACTAATTAGGTGAGTTAGGAGAAAGAAAAATGACTAAATGCACTGCATCACACTGGTAGCCGACGAAAAGATTTTACAAGCATCTGATTCTCCAACCAGCAGTCAGGTCTAATGATTAATTAGTGATGCATCCTTGACTCATGATGGATCCATTCAGTGATTCTGGGAACAGTAGAGAATTTTGCTGATTTCATTTTACATGTTCTGTTCTCCTCTATCTGTATTGCTGCTTTCTACATGTGTGTGCTCGTCACCTTCTCCCTTCCCCAGTCCTGCATTTAACTCTTCAGTGTATCTGGCTTCTATTTTAACTTCTTTCTTGTTGGTATAGCTCCCAGGTCATGGCTCATCAAGCCATGTGCAGGAGTATTTCTTATTACCCAAAGAAAACCTCTCTATGAAACGTTTACTATTATTATTTACGCTTATTATTTGGCAGTAAGAAGAGAAACAGAATTCCACAAATTCTTGGAGCAGTGATATATGACCAAGCTAAAAGGAATTGAATCCTAAAAGGTAGTGCATATATCTGAGGCATGCAAGAGCTGAGAGCTTATATCAGAGGACCAGATCATACACTGGTTTTGATTGCTTCATTACTGGAGTGGTAATTCTCAAAAATTGTGCAATTAGGATTGACATGACCTGAGTGAAAGAGGATTTCTAGAGATGTGTATTAGCACTGCAAACTGTACGGGGAGTACAGCTGTAGGGGAGCACAGGAACAAAATCAATTGAGTGGGAAGGTGAAAGCTTGTAAGTCCTGAGAAGCTGTTTAAAGTGAAAATTTCTCTTTCTGTTTGAAGCATTGTTTGCTTGTTAAGTCATCTGTGCTTCTCACAAAATGATCATAACACTTCATCCTACTCCTTAGCTCATATATCATACAAGGTGGTCTTTGGTCTTCCTATCCTTCACTGGCATTGTGCTTCAACTGTAAACTATCACCACTTATAAAGCAGTTTATTTTCTATTTCAGTGCTCTGCTCCAGAACATCCTCTTAATCTGAGATTTTAATATTCTCCTTACTGCTCACAGAATCAGAATGGAGACATCATGAGTCAAGGACCCATCACTGATTAGTAATCAGACCTGACTGTTAATTAGAGAGCCAGATGCTTATAAAATCGTTTCCTCGACTACCATCGTGATGCAGTGTACTTAGTTGGTTTTCTTTCTCCTAACTCACCCAGTTAGAACATAGAACATAGAACAATACAGCACAGAACAGGCCCTTCGGCCCACGAGGTTGTGCCGAACATTTGTCCTAGCTTAAGCACCCATCCATGTACCTATCCAATTGCCGCTTAAAGGTCACCAAAGATTCTGACTCTACCACTCCCACAGGCAGCGCATTCCATGCCCCCACCACTCATTATTGGCCAGTTAACCTTCATATCTCATTTTTCCTCTGCGTATTTCCTTCTTAGTAATCCTCTGTTGCTCTTTAAAAGCTT